>NC_056744.1:208466576-208471576 GCF_019279795.1 Protopterus annectens | reverse complement strand
CTTTGATGGCAATTTTAAATTGTTTAGGATGTAGGAGGGTTCTGACTTCATGAGGGAGTTTATTCCATACCATAGAGGGGTCATAGCTATGTATGTTGGAGCCAGATTTGGTTTTAGGTTTATAGATATGTAGTAGGTCTTGGGTGGAGCTCCTTAGATATCTGGTTGGTGAATAGTGGGAGATGAGAGGTGATAGTACTGGGCAATAGGAGGACTGGAATAGGATAAAGTAAATGACGTGAAGCTGTGAGAGGAAGAGAAGTTGAGGTAGTTCTAGCCAGTTAAGGTATTTTAGAGAGAGGCAGTGGTAGGATTTGTATGGTTGTTGAGCCACAAATCTGGCTACCTTATTGTAGGCAGACTCCATTTTTTCAGGAGAAAGGAGATAAGATTAGTTAGAATTTGAGAGCTATACATTAGAGTGGGGAGCAGGGAGGCATGAGACAGAGAGATCTTGGCTTTGGTCGTCAGAATTGGGTCTATATCACATAGTCGAAGTTTTATAACTTCGAGCACGGAATGTTTGAACCATTCCGTTCAAAGTTACAAAACGTTGACTACTGATTAAAAAAAAGAAGTAAAAACAAAACAAACTGTTACAAGCAGGGGGGCAAACCCCCTGCACCCACCCAAATCTCCCGCTACTTAAATATACCAACTTCGAGATCACACCACATTGAAATGAATGGAAACCTCACCTTACGAAGATTTCCATTTAAACGCTCAAACTTGTACAAGTTCGAACTTATGGTCTCGACCATATGAGGTTCGAACTTGTACAAGTTTGACTATGTGATAAGAACCCATCAGAAACTTTTTGTTATGGTACAGGAGTCCTAACTTGAGGTTGGTGTTCCTAATACAATTACTTATGTGTAGGTTGAATTTAAGTTAGTCGTCAATGGTGACACCAAGGAGTTCACCAAGGAGTTTTGTACTGGACTCTACTTGAATGGGAGTATTATTGAGTGATAGTAAGGAGAAGGAGGATTTAATGCAGTTAAAGTTCTTTGGAAGGAAGATTAATAGTTTAGTTTTTTTTGGGTTGAGAATGAGCTGCTTCTTGGTGAGCCAGGTTTCTATTGAATTAAATGATTGCTGTGCAGCAGACAAGAGCTGAGTGGGGGAGTTGGCAATGGTAATTACTGTGGAGTCATCTGTATATTGAACTAATAAGGACTGGGAGCAAGAGGTATATAGAATATTTGCAAAGATATTGAAGAGTAGTGGCCCAAGAATAGATCCTTGGGCAACACCCATTTTAACTGGTAGTGGATGAGACAGTGCAGAATGCCATCTCACTGATTGCAGCCTGCCAGTGAGGTAGCTGAAGAACCATTCCACAGTGTTAGTAGAGATGTTATGGTTCTATAGTTTATCCAACAGAAGAGGGTGAGAGACAGTGTCAAACGCCTTGGATAAGTCCAAAAAGAGGCAAGAGATAAGTTTGTGGTTGTCCCTGGCTAGTCAGATTGTATTTAGGAAAGATGATAAGGCTGTGGTGGTGCTATGCTTTGGTTGGAAGCCATGTTGTGTGGGTGTGAGGAGGTTTTCTTGTATAAGATATTGCATAACTTTATTGTGCACACATTTTTCTAGTATTTTGGATAGAGGGGAGAGGATGGCAATAGGTCTGAAATTTGTTATGTCAGTGGAGTTTCCTCCTTTATGTATGGGTAGTGTATAGAATTGTTTCCAGATAGCGGGTACTTTAGATTCAGAGATAGAGCGATTGATTAGTATAGAGATTGAGAGAGCAAGAGAGTCAGCTGCTATCTGAAGGAAATATGAAGGGATGAGATCATCTGAAGCTGAGCATGGTTTAAGCTTGGAGAGTAGGGATTTGATGCAAGTGGAAAAAGGTTTGAGGGAGAAAGTTGGTGTAGAGTTAGAATTTTGAGAGGATTCAGAGGAGATTTTAGGGTTAGAGTTTGAGAGGTTAGGATTATGGTTTAGCATCTTAGATATAGATTAGATAAAGTAGGTATTGGCAGTATTATCTGTTTATTCAGGTGTACTGTATGGGCAAGTATTGGGGGAGCTAGGATTACATGGATATAGAATTTGGTTTAAGGCATTCCAGAATTTTTTTGGATCAGTTTTTAGAGCTGCAGAAGGGTTAAAACAGAAGTCTTTCTTATCTTTGTTAATAAGTTTTGTTCTGAGTTCTTTGTATCATTGTAGGTCTATGGGGAGCTTGGTATGTTTCCGTTTAGTCCAGGCTCTGTCTCTTACTTTCATAAGGTTTCGAGTGGATTTTGATAGCCACAGGGATATGTTAGACCTAATATGTACTTAACGGAGAGGGGCTAGTGAGTTTAGAATATCAAGGAAAGTTGTATTGAAAGTTTGGATGGCTTCTTCTAGTGGAAGTTGGGAGAGAGTTTTCCAGTTAACTGAGGAAAGGAGGGTGTTAAAAGTTTCTGCATGGAAGTTAGATAGTTTATGGCAGGTAATGAATCTATTGGGTTTAGAAAAATGAGGGGTGTATCTAAACACCTTAATTGAGGAATGATCTCTCAGTGAATTAGGTAGGCTTTCAGGATTGTAATATGTAGAGGGGTTAGAGACTAGGATCCAGTCTAAGAGGCTGCTAGTTGTGTGAGAGTTAGTGTGTGTAGGTTGTGCGATAAGTTGGGAGAAGCCAAATAGGTTGATATGGAGTGGGGTTTTAGGGTCATTAAGAGTTAACCAATTTATGTTGACATCTCCAAGATGAATGGTTATAAAGGCAATATCTAGCTCTGATATTGTTTTTTAAATTCCCATTATATTTTAGCTTTCTCCTTGGTTCTTGAGTTAATATGTTATAAGGCATTTAGTTGCATGGGTTGCACACTGTTTTCTGACAGTTGTGAGCTGACAGAATAAATTCCTGTGTGGCAGTATATTAATAAATGTCATAAAACAAAAGGATAGAGCGAAGCAGAATCAATCTCAGGTAGTACCAAGTAGCGTAAAACGCTCAAAGTCCCAAAAATGGTCCAAGCCAAATAAAACGAGTCCAAGATATATAAAAAGTGTGGATGGTTGAATCCACACAAAGATTTATTAGAAAGTATCCGGACAAAAAAATGTTAGCGCTTTCGCTTGAAAAGCTTCTTCAGACATAAAGTTCATTTATCTAACATCGAGCATTTATATATTGCGCTCAAGTTTTTAAAACAACCAATGAAACAGTATCAATTATTAGGCATTAAAGTGGCCTCACACTAATAACAAATTCTTCTAATACATTTAGTAAACATCTCAGAGGCTGTTAATATAGAACCAAAAACAATAAAATAGCCAACAGAATAACTGGGTCCATAATATATAGTTAAAAACATTCATAAAGTGCATACAAGAAATATATATAAAAATATATAGACAGTATATGTGAATTTATATAAAAATAAATGAATAAGCATAAATAAAAATATCTTATGAACATCTAAAATATACAATCACTTGAAAATATATACATATAGCTATAACAGAACTGATGAAAACTTTCTCCTATTGTTCCTACACTTCTTATTTATATGAAAGTATATAAGTACATATAAATGTATCTTAGGTCATATCTCAAGAAATAAAATATACAATAACTTAAAGGCATATCTATCACAGAACCCATGAAAGCTGTCACTTGTTGTTCCTACGTTTCTTAAGAAAGGGCTTAATAGAGGCCCTCTCATTCAGTCCCTTCCCTCTATCTGCCCTTAACCTTATAATCCAGTCACTCTCTATACTCTCCGTATAGCTCCGGATATCACCCTCCCGTGCACTAGGCTGAATCACTGCCAATGCTCTAAACAGAAAATTATGTGTAGTACCACATTGAGCTACATGTTTGGCTAATGCATTGCATTGTGAGCCTTTCTTAATATGGTAGATATGATCACGTATCCTGTCATTAAATGGTCTGTTGGTTTTACCAACGTAAAAAGATGAACAAAGCTGACATGTAGCTAGATAAACTAAATGTGGGGTTATACAATTCATTTTGAATATTATATTCAAATCTGGATGAAGAAACTCATCTTTTATATCTATGTAGGGACAAAAATTGCATTTACCACATGGTTTGGTATGCATATCTCTAAATGCCAAATTCCTAGCCCAATGGTTAGGGTTACCACCTGTCCCACATTGCAAGGGACAGTCCCCCTCTGGGCAGTTGTGTTCATACCAAAACCATTATAAATATCAAATGTCCTGCGATTGTAGGACATAATTATGTCCCATATTTTATGTAATACTCCCATACAATACATATTTCCATATGTAAAATAACTAAATGTTACAAGAAACAGACTAAGCAAGTAAACAAAACAGAATAAGCAACTAAACTGCTACAACAATAAGCTTATATTTAGGCATTAAACTAAAGTACTATACTTTGTACTGACCATGGGTATGTGTTGGCCTGTAAAATCTGATGTGTGTCCCGAAAATGTCCCATCCTGGTCATATGAAAAGGTGGAAATCCTACCAATGGTCAGAGCATTCGCCCAATATCTGCCCATTTGCGGTCCAAGTCATCCTTGTCAGGACGGCCCAAAGATGAACGGGTATTACCCGGGTCTAACTACCATGTCATGAAAGATAAGTATTTGCATGTACCTATGTGCATGAAGTACATCATGTGGATGATCAGAAATGCTAGGGTAGTCCTCACAACCATATTGGTACCAGAGATATGTAGTGTATGCAATGTGTTCTGTTGACTGTGCCATGGGCCATCAACCAGAGAAGGGATGGATGGTGTCTGTGGAATATGGAGGTGGGGGGTGACGAGTAATGTAATAATTCGCAAAGGGGAGACTGAGTTGGATGCACAATAGGTGAACTGGAGGTGTACGAGGGAGCAGTAGGTGAATCAGAAAGATAACCAAAGAACAAATATTCACATCTGCAATACAACCTGACAGGCCATACTGTAGAACACAATCCCACAAACATATGAACATTAAAATGTGTGATACACATGTACAGAAACGTTACCGGCACACACC
>NC_056744.1:208341576-208461576 GCF_019279795.1 Protopterus annectens | reverse complement strand
CATGTATCAGCCAGACAGGAGCAGATTGTATGAGGAACAGACAAATATGATTAATTCACTGTACAGGCCGCTGATTCCGTACAGTTGAATGCCATGCCGTCACCTAATGGGCAGCCATTCCCGATACTGTAGTCATGTAGTCCGATGTAATAGGCATCACAGGGGGGAGCAGATTGTATGAGGAAGGCACAAGTAATATGACTAATTCACTGGACAGGCCACTGATTCTGTACAGTCGAATGCCATGCCGTCACCTAATGGGCAGCCATTCCCGATACTGTAGTCATGTAGTCTGATGTAATAGGCATCACAAGGTGGGACCAGATTGTATGAGAAACACACAAGTAATATGATTAATTCACTGGACAGGCCGCTGATTCCGTACAATCAAACACCATGCCATCGCCTAATGGGCAGCCATTCCTGATACTGTAGTCAGGAGCGGCCTTAGGTCAACTGGTGCCCTAGGCAAAAGGGCACCATGGCACCCCCCACCACATACCAC
Source organism: Protopterus annectens (assembly GCF_019279795.1). NCBI lineage: Eukaryota > Metazoa > Chordata > Ceratodontiformes > Protopteridae > Protopterus > Protopterus annectens. The sequence goes on along the minus strand of NC_056744.1, from coordinate 208,461,071 downwards.
CCAGTGCCCCCGTCCTGGTCTACCTACACCAAATAAATACTGGAAAAGTGCCCCTACTAAAGTGGTGCCCTAGGCGGCCACTTAGTTGGCCTATGCCTAAGGCCAGCTATAACTGTAGTCATGTAGTCCAATGTAATAGGCATCACAAGGTGGGAACAGAGTGTATGAGGAACACACAAAATATGATTGATTCACCGGACATGCAGCTGATTCCGTACAGTCGAACGCCATGCCGTCGCCTAATAGGCAGCCATTCCCGATACTGTAGTCATGTAGTCTGATGTAATAGGCATCACAAGGTGGAGCATATTGTATGAGGAACACGCAAATATGATTGATTCACTGGACAGGCCATTGATTCCGTACAGTCGAATGCAATGCTGTTGCCTAATGGGCAGCCAGTCCTGATACTGTAGTCATGTAGTCCGATGTAATAGGCATCACAAGGTAATACTGTGGTCCTCGCTCCCACCCAGGGGTTTGAGTGACAGATGCAAGCACCAATGTTGGTGCATTTGCAAGTGTGGGAGCGAGCAGGTGTAAGCGTGTTTGGCTACCAGTATGCGAGTATTGCACTGGTAAAGCAATGTAGAGGCTAACCGAGTGTAAGAGGCTGTAACCAGAGGTCAGCAGTGCTTAACACTGCTCAAACCCATGCACACCCACTCCCAACTGCTTTAATGTGCCTTACTCCCTCCGTATCCAATGGGCTTGTTCTGCCCTGCAACCAAATAAGTGTCCTTTGCAAGGGTCGGAACCAGGACCCTGGGCACACAGCTAATGTATATTGCCAATATGCCATGGCAGATATACAGACAACAGACAATACCACAAACATATCATACAGCGCAGTCAATCAACAGTATAGGAATGTATTCCATCATGTAGATGTATATGTGAGTGTTTATGTCCAGCATATAGGTACATACATATATAGAGATGTATCAGGAACATACGATGTGGCAACAAAGCATTACAAACTAATGAAATGGGAAACACCAGCGATGTCTGTATTATGTAGTGGTGTTGCTCTATGTGATCTCAAGACTCCCTCAGACAGACGTGTCAGTCATACACGCAAATAGTTGTACATTGGCTGTATACATCACTCTGTGCATGTAATGTACATTAACACAACAGTACCTGTCCAATCATTATGTGTGAACAGTACTCTTGCAAGGTGCTGTGTGCAACATCATCATCATGATAAAGGTAAATGGGGTAACCATAGAGGGACTGGTAGTGTTGTGTGTACAATAGGGTCATCCTCATCATGTGTACCTGGACCATGTAGGAGTGATGTGCATACCAGGATCATGCACCTGAGGGACAGGGGTGAGGATAACAGGAGTATGCTGTGGTGCATATTACAAGGGTTTCATGTGTCCAGTGGGCATGTGTGTGTAATGGACAGCTATGTATAGGGCAGATGTTGTCCTAGGAGCCGATTGGCCTTATGTGTCCATAGGTAAGGGTCAGATGTTGGGGAAGGAGTGTAGGTATGGCCATGGAGGATAGGTAGGATCACAGAAAAGACAGCATACAGGGTTGGTATATGACACATGTGGGGGGATACACCCCGGGCGGGGATGGGTGTTCGGCATTCACAAGCCCATGGGAACATTGGGACAGAGGTCCCCAGCCATGGGCAACTGCCACTGCAACTACACAGCTGCAAAGGGGGCAGTACTGGGGGCTGTCCAGGAGGGGCAGCATCACCCTGTAAATATGACACTCTGCCCTTGAGCTGGTGTGTCTGGCTTCGGAACCCCTTAGGGAGCCACCAACGCAACACATCCGGGACCGCACAACAGCAGACATGTACCTGTTTGGTCCCGGTCCCAGGGAAAAAATGCTCCATCCTCAGTGGTGGTACCACCAGAAGGTGGTGCAGAGCCAACAGAGGTTGATGTCTATGGCTGGGCCCCAGATGTGCTAGTGCCCGATGACATGGTCAGCTGAAGTGGGACAGGAGGTTCTGCCGGGACCTCCCAACCCATTCAGACCATGGTGTTGCTTTTTAAACCCACATATGACTTAGAGTTAGACAACAGCATACAGGATTACCTACGATAGTATGCATAGATATCACCAGCAACCCAACACAACAGATGGTATACATTTGCAGAGGGAGCAGAACACATGCATATATACTGCATGCCATCTGTACAATGTGTAGTAGATGTGTGACCGCAGCTATGAACAGTTGCCCATTATTGGCTTGACACTGGGAACCCCACACAGTGTCTGTCATACCACTGTCTCATGTGACACATGTCCAGTCAGGGATGCGATTGCAGTAACACATCCCTATCATCGTGTACTGTCTGCAATCCTCACACCATGCTTCTGTTGTGCACAGATGTGTGTTCAGTGTGTATCATAGGAAACAAATGGTTGCACACACTGACCAGTTCACAGATGGCCCTACAGATGGGGGTCCCTCATGAACAGAGTGCTGTCATGTCTGTATTATAACATGCAGAATAGCCATTACCACACACATGTTAAACAGGCAGTAGTCTCAATGCAGCATAGCTACACTTACATGCTGTAGTCATGTTTGGCAGATCACCCTCCTGTCTTTAGGCTATTTCCCACTGTGGAAAATGATTGAGGTACATCCAGATATCATCTGTGATGCTGTGTCAGAACACCACATCCAGGTACCACTCACAGCGACTGTCATGGCCAAATAACAACATGTTTCCCTAGATAGTGTACTGTGTTTACCATGCGGATGGCTATGGGAACACCATCACAGCTGTACCACATGCAATCAGCTAGAGGAGGACTGCAATAGGTGCAGAGGCCATCACCTGACCATGTCCATCATTTACAATACACATGCTGCTGCTGTGCAGGTGTATTCCTTCACATCCACTAGAGAATGTGTGAGTGGGACAGGCAAGGTACACCAGGGAAGGGCTTGTAAACTTAACCATAAGCATCATCTGCCACACGCCGAACATACAGAGGTCAAACCCCTGACTACTCATTACTATTATATGTGCATGACATTACTACATGTGCCACAAAGGCGACAGGTTTCTCTGCTGTAAGAACATATATGTGTGTAGGTGAGTAACATCTGCAACAGAGATATAGTATACATACATTAGGTGTGGCACACATGGCTGGCCATGTTAATGGATGCCATTATCACCACAACCACACTCTGTAATGGAGATGCATTGACACCTTTGCCAGGGCCACAAATACACAGCGTAACTACTTAGTTTGCCACACTGCAGTAATGTACAGGACCACATCCACCACAGAGGATATCTGGAAGTTCTATGGGCAAGGGCATGTGAAAGTGCTTGACATCTGTTGGCATGCTGAGCGTTATACTGGGAATGAATGTGGTTGGGAGCATCACAACCCACATGCAGACACAGGGTGCCAGTACTGGCATGCAGGTATGCACTGCTTCATGGGTGTGTAGTGGTTGGCTGTGTAAGATGGCTGTACAAGGCTGGGTGAGGGGTAATCCTTGGCATCATGTCACCCGACAATGGTGTGCAGTGCAGGGGTGTATTGTCTGCAATGTCCCACACAGATGGGTACTGCATTATCTGGCCTGACATCCTGGTTACCAATATGTATGGCCATAGCTTTGCAATGCATAACATGTCTGTGCTTGATAGTCCTTCACATGGACATTGCCTGGGATGTGTATGTCCCACAATACTGTACAGTGACATGTACAGGTGTACCTGGTTTGTCAGACACATGTTGTGTACACAGCCTATTATCCCCCGATATGCCAATACTGGCCTGGTGTGGCAAAACCTGCTAATAGTGAGCAGGTCGACCCTGCACCTGCATGGATAGTATGATACAGGTATTCCGTGGTGTCAGTGGCATGGGTCCATACAAGGCACATGTGTACAGCATTGTCTGGCCTCTGTGGATCACATTTGAGGGCACCACACATGTTGCAGGCATTCAGTGTGGAACATAGTGAAGGCACAATGTCCACATATATGTGCCTATTGTACCACTGTACAGGGTGCCATGTCCTCTGCAGGCCACTGCATTCACACCATGCCTACTATCTGTCATCAATGTGCATGGTACTAGCAACATAGTGGGATATCCTAGGCAAGTTTGTTTGTGCATGGCACATGGGTGCGGGACATATACTGGGTACTAGTAGGGCTGCATACTTTGTTCCCCAGGCCTTTTGTAAGATGTATGGGTATGGCTTGCCAACACAGTCCCGTGGCTGACTGACAGCTGTTCTCCTCATGAGGTGGCCAATGTGTCATAAGACAGATACCATATAGGAAAACTACAAAATCTGCTCCCAAACCTGTCCAATGGTAAGACAACAGGCTCTGACAGACAAACACACACATGCCAGGATACCATATAGGAAAACTGCAAAATATGCTCCCAAACATGTCCAATGGTAAGACAACAGGCTCTGACAGACAAACACACACATGCCATGTCCTGTATACAAACCCCTACTGTATCACACTGCAGCGATATGCGTTTAGGGCACGTGCTACGGTGAATACTACAAAGCACTGTACTTGTCTCATGCAGGCAGACACACACACACACACTTGGCATGTCTGGGATTAGAGCACCGACCTAACTACATTATTACACTACAGCATTACACAGTTACAGAACACGCTACTGAGATTACTGGAACACAGCACTCCCAGAGGTGTATTTGTAGGTGGGTGACATCATCAGCCTTGCCAAAGGTGGATATAAGAAATGTATGGAGTGTGAGCAGTCTAAAAGCAATTCTCAGTCCTCAGGCAGATGGGGACACATACACACACACATACACGGCAAGTGTGGGATTAGAACACCAACCTAATTACTTTATTACACTACAGCATTTCGCTGTTACAGAACACGCTACAGAGATTACTGGGACACTGAACTCCCAGAGGTGTATTTGTAGATGGGTGATATCATCAGCCTTGCCAAAGGTGGGTATAAGAAATGTATGGATTGTGAGCAGTCTGAAAGCATTACTCAGTCCTCAGGCAGAAGGTGACACACACACACACACACACACACACACACACACACACACACACACACACACACACACACACACACACACACACACACACACACACAGCAAGTTTGGGATTAGAACACTGACCTAACTACTTTATTACACTACAGAATTACACAGTTACAGAATGTGCTACCGAGATTACTGGAACACAGCACTCCCAGAGGTGTATTTGTAGGTGGGTGTCATCATCAGCCCTGCCAAAGGTGGGTATACGAATTGTATGGAGTGTGAGCAGTCTAAAAGCAATTTACAGTCCTTTGGCAAATGGAGACAGACATACACACACACACACACACACACACACACACACACACACACACACACACACACACACACACACACACACACACACACACACACGCCAGTGGTGGGAACGGAACACCTGCTTATTTACAGATCACTATTACAATACTACATACTTACGAGTCATGCCACACAGACTACACATTTCAAGGCTGTCATTATGACCTTCTAGGAATGCGGACATCAACAGGGATGCTGGCAGTTAAGATGTACATACCTGTGAACCTGTGTTTTTAAAGTAGGAATCCATCCTGACCTGGAGTATGCCCATCTGTGGAATGGACGACTACTACCACTATACAGGGTTACAATGGCCATGCGCATCCACAGAGGCACATAACTGACACAAGGTGTCACTGAGCATGCTCACACACAGTAGCACAAGGCTGTTCGGAATGCACTATGTGTCCATCTACACAAGGTTATACTGGACATGCTCATACACTTAGTAGCACAGGGCTGACTGGGATGCACTCTGATTCTAAACACGGAAGGACACAGTGGCCATGCTATTACAGGTAGATGTAAAGAACACATTGTAATGGGCTCTGGTGTTAGTAGTTGTCATTGTTAGCAGGAACACTGCTCTACATATATTTGACAACAGTCTTTTACACAACGTCTGCTGTCATTCTGGGATGACATGGCTGACAGTAGACAGGCCTTTGACACATATTACATGCATCCATGATTCAAGGGAGTGGGGATAATACCCAAGTCGCATCCACCCATACAGTGCCATGCCAAGGCAAATGTCCTACACACAGGATAACACCATGACACCTACAGGACAACTGAATTGTTTTCTTATGCTAGCCAGTGCTAGAAGTGTAGCACCCATAATCACAGCTGGTCACTGTAGATCCAACAATAGGGAGTACTGACATCTGTGCAGTGAGGAACACCTGGCTGATGGCTCTGTAGTGCACAATAGCACTACCACCATATATCTCAGAACCAGACATGTGGGCCATAACACAGGTACAGAACGCTCCAGGTGATGGTGTCCCCACATACATAAAGGCCACTCACATGTACTGACCAGTACCCCCACAAAAGGCATCACAGATGAATCATGTGCAGGACACAGTGTCACGTGCTGCATTCTAGGATGTAAACCTCAGACACCACCATGCCCTTGGACCACCAACACGCATCCATACATGTTGTAGGACATATAAGAGTACACCACCATGTGACCCTTGACCAGTGGACTGCACCAAGTTCTACATCAACTGTAGAGAGTACCCATGTACTGACACAGTTGCATTATGTGTTATGCAATGCAATGATACCACTGTCTGTAACCAGGTCAGATGTACACATACCAGGGGCCCTTTGGTACTTTCAAGCATTAGCAGATGACTGTTGCTGTACACCAGTACACACCCTCATGTATGGATATGACATACATGTACCTGCCCTAGGTATGTACATGCCACACACACACACACACACACACACACACACACACACACACACCATACATGTAAATAGCATAGCTGTTGTTGTCCTTTGTGCAAACAAGTGGCTACAGCCATTACACATATGCACATTGAATGTAGGTCCATGGCTGCTGAATGCTAACAGTACATAAGGTGTGATATCATTGTTGACAGAGGTAACATTCCCTCAGTACCGGTCACCCATTACACCTATCATATCATACAACAGTCCATGTGTCATGTATGTCATTACACGTCCACCAATTGCAATGCCTATAAACATGCCCAAATGGCAGGATTGTAGGACCTACACACATGTACATGTAATGTTGTGCATTCAGATAACATGCGTGTGCAGTTGCTGATGTATGCAGGTGACGTGTATCCTAGTACATCATACAGTTGCAATGTAGCCTCAACATTGCCAACTGTATATGGTGATATGCTGAATGTACAGACAGATGTACTTCAGGTATGGACAGATGTGTGGAAATAACTAAGTGGTGGGGCATCTTTGCAAATGGATGTTTGCTGAGGACAGCTCACAGGTGTGTCACAAGTGGTCCTACAATAACCTGTGTAACCGGTAAGCAATGGTTTCATTAATTGAATGACATAACACACAACTTAGACAGCGGTCAGGGTGACAGCAAAGGTAAATCACTTGACACCTGTTAACAGTTAAGACGTCCCATGTGCATATATCAGCATTGTTGCCACAGGAAGTGTCAGTACAGTTTGTAACGTGTGCAATACTGCTGTAAGTCTGTCATACATATCATGAGCTAGGCAGGTCTGTGATTCACAGTACTGGCATGCGTGGTTGCGTGTGTGTCCATATATGTCACGTATGGTGGGGAATACATCTCAATTGTTACTTTCTCTCCTGTACACTAGTGTACACATCTGTACAGACTGCAATGTAGAAAGCAGGACATAGGCAGGGGTGTGTATCTCACACATGTGAGGTATCTGTATGTGTGTGACATAAGTGTATTCAATACTGAATGCCACAGTGTATATCTGTATGTGCGTGACATAGGTGTATTCAATACTGAATGCCACAGTGTATGTATGTGTGTGTGTATGTAGGGCTGTCTGTTCCCCGGACTGTGGATGTATGTTACCATACTGAACTGATAAGACCCCTCCACCCATCCAGGCGATGCATTCTACTATCTGTGTTGATGTTCCCAATCTTAGGCCAAACTGACTACCTGTACATATGTATTCTCTGTGACACGTCATGTAGGTGCACAATACTGTAATGATGATTTGCAGATAGGCAGGGGTCCTCACCTCACCAGTAGCAACTGTGTGCGAGTGTGTGTTACTGTGTCGGTGAATCCGTGAGTGTGTGGGTGTGTTACTGTGTCACTGAATACATGTGTGTCAATACCTGAGTGTGGGTGCAGTTGTGTGTTGGCATCCTGTCATGGGAAGGTGTATTACTGATTCCTAATGAGGCATCACACTTCCCACTGGCCTCTACCCTTGTTATCAGATAGACTGCTCTCTTACCTCACCACTCCATGTAACTGTACCTGTGATGTCACCCTTTATAGATGTCACATCTGTAGCCACAGTAGCTTAATACACAGCTATCATGCTCTTGGATCAGTACACGTGTTTGGAACATGGGACATTCTCACTGTTATGTGGCAGCTACATGGTGCATGCTGGTATATTCATACGTACCTGTGAGTAGTCCACATTGACATATGGGACACTAACTGCAAACACTGACATCCACCGGCACGTGCAATTAGACCTGAAGGAGGACAGCAGAACATCATGACCAACATGCAGTTACTGTTGTTACACAAGACACATACTGTTAACAGTACGAAATGCATTGTACACCTGTAGTACATGGTATGTCTGCTGTCTGTCAACAGTACTCAACAATTGTAAACTACACTTATCTTCCTAGTCTGTTCACCCTGTGCATCAGACCATATGAGCATGTCCCTGCACCGATGGTGTGGATGTCAGGGATGCAGCACAGGCATCATCATATGCACAGGGTGATAATGTTTGCTAGAGGCCTAGGCTTGGCAATTGGATAACATCATGTGTGTGGGTTAGGGCCTTTGATCTAATTGGGTGTGTGTGGATGTTATGCATGTGTGTGTTGCGGTGCCCTACATATGTTTCCAGTGTGTGCGTGTATGTATGCACACAGTTCTGCCATGTGTCTGGCCTACACAGGGGTATTATTGACAGCTGCAGACTGTACAGGCAAGGTTTTACAGTTCATGGTGTCCGGCCATGGACATGTGACCTGTGCCTGTCAGGGGTTGCACGGGCACTACCAAGCAGAGGTGCAGATTGGGTACTGTCTGATGTCACTTGTCCACTGGAACCGTGTCCCTGTTGGGACCATCCTGGCCCACATGCACGTGACCTGCTGTGTCATGGTGTGGACAGCACAGCACCAGATGCACTGCTGCTGCTACTGCCACTATGGGAGCGGACATTTGAGGTAGCTCGTACACGTATACCTGAAACAGGTGATGTAGCAGGCCTATGTCCATGTGCCCGACGCCTCACTCCTACCAGATGTTCCAACACAGACAGCTCACGCTCGCGGATTGTCATGCCACATTCAAGGACTCCAACCATGTCACCCAACCGTCTATCCAAAGCTTCAGCAATCTGCTGTTGAGCATTTACCATTGCCTGGATGTTGTTGTTTAAAGAACGGACAGCAGCCCTCTGAAGCCTCTGATCTTCTCTGTTGTGAAATTCAGCATGTGCCTGTGCCTCCATTACCGCCTGAAACATGCGTCTGGTGACACCAGCTGCTGCGCTTTGTCTTGCAGGAGCATGTTGGCCAGAGGTCCTCCTATGAGCAACACTGGCCATGTGCCTATGTGGGGCACCACCAGTCAGTTGGCTGACACCATGGTGTGCAGGCACACCTTCCATAGCCCCCACACTTTCCTGTTCCAAGCTAACATGTGCTAACTGTCCTTCCTCTATGGCCACTGGTGATGGGGTATGTGCAGGCATGGGATCTGTGTGCGGGGATGAGGGGGATATAACTGGAATGGCAACCAATGGCACAGTTTCAGCCCCTGACAACTCTGCCTGTGCCTCAATCATATGTTCATCATTACTGCTAGAGTCTGTGGGGACACTAACATCAGATGTACCGCCGGAGGGCAATGCACCTATATCACCTGTGAGGGCAGACAAGAACTGTACATTACAATCTATACAATAGACACACACACACACACACACACACACACACACACACACATGCATGTGATATGACAGAAGGCATGCAACATGCATGTGATACGGCAGACGGCATGCAGTGCAGACAATAATAGTGGTAGTTATCACACATCCCTGCATGTGATATGACAGAAGGCATGCAACATGCATGTGATATGGTAGATGGCATGCAGCGCAGAGAATAATAGTGGTAGTTATCATACATCCCTGGCTTGCACACAACAGCATGCATGTGTCATGGCAGATGGCATGCAAATTACACAATCATAGTAGTAGTTAGCATACACCCCTGTGTTACACCATGTAAACCAGCACAGTACACCTGCCTGATGTGTGGCATATGACCTTGACAATCACATGTAGTATGACATGTGATCGGCTGACGTGTGCAATGACATGCATACATGTTTAACACAATGGTGTCCTGTCAAATATACAGTGGGGTAATGGTGTCCCAATGCAGTGTTGTCTGTCCGCCCTACAGATATACTGCACATTTAGCTGATGTGCATGGCCATTGCAGGGAATCATGAGGTGTCTCTATTGCTATACAGTGTGAGTTACAGACACAGTTCATAGCCATGACTGTGTTCAGATACAATACATATATACTGTGGAATGTGACCCATGTCACTGAGATTTATACACACTAAACCATGATGTGGAAGTTGTGACACAGGTCACTGAAGGGTATACAGATGACACCACTGCACATCTGCAACCATATTGCTGCTGCCTGGTAAATATGGCCAGACATGGCAAACACATTGGTACACCATGTCCCACATGACATCTGTGTATCACACACACACACGCACACACACGCACACACACACACACACACACACACACACACACACACACACACACACACACGAGGAGCAAGTATGACATTGATGTCCGACACCAGCAAGGGGAATGTACTGTATCTGTGGGCTGATGTGGATACTGTACAGGTGACTGCTGTCATGTTGTGACACCCTCAAGATGTTCAACACATCTTATGTGGTGGATTGATGTCATGCCTACACAAGATGTGCCCAGGCCTGTGGGATGTCTAGTGTTCCACATCTACAATATAACCATTACACAAAGGCCATAGTTGGACCATGTGTAGCCATTGTATGACAGGGTGTACACACAAGCACATCATGTCTACTGTGTGTGTTGCTTCATGTCTCTGGCCATCCTCCATGGCCATGTGTGTACATGCATTGGCTAAATTATTGTGACGGGCATCTATTTCACATGTCTGTGTTGTCCCATATGACATACACCCATAGATGTCATATGCTCCACTGACGACAGGGTTATGCAGACAAAGGGTGGTATGTGGAATATGTTTTCAGATTAGTTAGGCAGTGTTGCAGCCAGGCCACTAGATGTCATGGAAATGTCAAGATAGCACATCACATTGTGTGACGTTCATAGCAGGGCTATGATCCACACCATTGAATCCTGTGGGCTGGCCATACTCCAGCCCACTGTGTAGTACTGCTTGTATTCCCCATATGTGTAGTTCTGATCTGTAGTGCATGTTCCTACAGTGAATAACACCTCCACCATTGTATGCACAGCTGTCCACACATCTGGCAATGACAGTTTGTGAGGATTCATGTTCGTGATGTGATTCACATAGTTCGCAAGTGTTGCATATGGGTAGGTATTGTGATGCATTGCAGGTCCGACCTGTATATTGTGACAGGACCATACATTATGTGTACATGTTGTAAATGGCTACATGTCAGATAGATCTGTGCATTACGATGCCTGATAAATAATAACAGTCTCACCTGCAATGGGCTGCTGTCAAAGCAGAACGCTAGAGGTACCTAAATAGGAGTAACACAGCAGTATGAGCATTATCCACGCCTGTATGATGGCTACAGGGTGCAATGTGCATGTTAACACATACATCAGTACATTAGACTATACTATGGTGTATGCACATGTGTGCATACACAGAGTAGCATACTATAGTATGCGGCATGTGTGTATACATGCTTTGCATATGATGTTACATTACATATTGTACAGTGACACATGCAACTATATGGAATATAGTTGTTATAGGTGCAGTACTGACTTACCAGGCAACTCCAGGCTCAGTGGTTGAGAGACACCCACCTCCACAATATCGGCTAAGGCTTGTGAATGTGGTTCTGCAGTTGTCCCCAGGTTGGCCAGTAGCTCCTCAGTACGTGTGAGTGGGGGCTGGGTTGGTGGTCCACCACCTGTTGCACCTTGTTCCCTGGCAATTGCATTTGCATGCTGTTTTGCCTGTCTAATGAGGTCTGTAAAGTGTCTGCGCACCTGCTGGTATGTGCGGTTGTGGCCACCCACATCATTAACCCTCCTGTGAAGTTTCATCCACAGGGCATCCCGCTGCTGTGCATCCTGTGGCACATGGCTGAACAGGATATCATGATTGTCAAGTAGGTATGGGATGAGGGCCTCATCCTCCAAGCGGTAAAATGGGTAGCCTTGCACGTGGCATACCTGGAAGACATAATGATGGAGACAGGTCACAGTAACTCACACTGACATACAGAGCTACAGCTGAACATACATGTGTATCGCATTTATTACGTTTAAATAGTTGTATTTGCAAATCTACATGACACTGATGTGTTTGTGTCACACACATGTGACACTCAATGGTGAGTGGATATTATCACTATATATGTGTGTGTGTGTCCCTGATTACATTGCTCATTCTCCATGTGGATGCTGTCTTGATGTGGGCATGTCTGTTTGCCTGTACTGGTGTTCCTAGCTATTAGCACATGGCTGGATGTGTCCACATTAATGCAGTCGACCTTGATGCTGTGTATATGTCACACTGCCTTAACAGACATGACCTGTGACCCTGCAGACTTGCTCACATAAGGTTTTGCATGTATGTGAAAGGTTACCTGGCAGTAGCCGACAGACAGGTCTCTGGGGCTAGGTGGAGCAATGCCACATTACTGATCCACAGGGTTAATGATACATTTACCATGTGGTCATCACACCATGCCTGAGAGGGGAGCGATGTGCAGCTTTGATGGACAGGAATGCATAGTATGGCAGGACTATGTAAAGTGTATGGGACAAGGATCTGCCAGCATGTGGAAGGTGGATGTCCATGAAGTATGTGTTTGAGATGGGATGTGTACGTGTAGCATGTCTAGCATCACTGGGTTGAACATGGATTTATTCAGAGTATGCATCATGCTACATAGTGGAGATGGGGAATGGGAAGGCTGGTGTAGGTCATCTGCACATGGCCAATACCCCTTAAAGGAAATATGTGATCTGATATGGGTCACTTGAGTGTTGTGTATGGCTGGATAATGATCTCTGTATTCATAGATGGCACCCTGTCATTATTAGGGTTGCCACACCTGACAGGTGTGGTGACATAGCTATCACAGGAAAGACAACTGCCCAGCTGCATCCCTTACACACAAGTGTCCATTATGTTGACCGCTGCCTAGGTGGTAGTTCATGGGTACAGGGCTGTTAACATAGGGGTGACAATGCAATATGTAGCTGTCAGATTGTGGCCATATATCACACACACCTCACCCACAAAGCCCCTTCTGTATGTTGTCCACAACACTCTTGAGTTGGCTATTGCTCCTAGGTCATAGTCATTTGCAAACTTCAATAGGCAGATGCCTTCTGTTTGTCTCTGAGGTATGGACTACAATGAGGGGGAATACAATAAATTAACCCTGTCTTACTGTAGCTGCCACTGGTGTGATGAGCATGTATTATTCAGACACCTTCTGTAGTGTTGGTTCTGCCAGCAGTCCCATTGCAAAACACTCCTGTGACATAGGAATGTACATCTAGTATACTGAGTGTAGGTGGAACACAGTATGGGTGATGATGTTCTATGACCTGGCAAGGTTATGATATGCAGTGTGAAATCAACCTTACTGTCATCTACATCTGCAGTGCTGACATCAATTATTTGATCAAGGTTCATGGCCTTTCAGACAAGACTCAGCAGGGTAGTAGTGCAGTATTTCCCATTATCAGTATTGTCTCCCCCTTTGTGGGTTGTGATACCTGTTGGTGTGCACCATTCAGTGTGTACACAGCCTGACATGGAGCTATGTTTTACATGATGTGTACGTGGAGAGCATCTTGTTTTGCCATATGTGTATGATACAACCTGTGATGTGGAAAGGTCCCATGCAGCCTGAGTGCAGCTTGTACCTGCATAGTTGTGGGTACAGGGGCCCTGTGGTGTACATGGATATCTGATTGTGTACCTGTTGGGTGGGGGCATTGTGTTTATGTTATCCAAGACCCTAACTGGATTGCTTATTCATGCTCAGCACTTGTTCAGAACTTGTGAGCACTACGTAAGCTTCTAATTACTATAGCACTCAATCTTCCTCATTACCTAGAGGTAAACAGGTTTTGTACATACTTTCTCACTTGCTTAGAGTAAAATAGCTCTTGTACTCACTTTCCTCACTTATCTAGGGGAAATTAGTTTTATATTCAGGCATGTTCAAGGGTCAGCTGCCAGTGTTCTCTCCTGTCTATCACATGGATCTGGACATCTTGAGGCAATGTAGACATTGCCTCATGTACACAGACAACCCTCTCCACCTACCAACCAACACTACAACCTGTGAGAGATGCACTTATCTAGCCAAACTGGAGGTAAAGCTCTCTCCAACCAAGCCTGACCCTGACAGTCATGTGGAGAAGGTAAACATTCACACCACAACACACTCATCACATAGTCTCACTGAATCTACCCCACCATTAACTGAGAAAACTACTCGTGTACCAACTCATTAGCTCAACGCTTTCTGGAATTCATAAACACCAATGCCCTGGATCAACATATCCACACACCCACCAGGGACAACAATATCCTAGACCTAGGCTTTACCAACATGAGTGACCGGTGTTCCACACCTGATGTCAACTCCTCGTTGGTCCGATCCGACCATGAGCTGAACACCGTTGATATCCACATCCCACCCCCACCCCCCATTAAGGGAATCACAGTATAATATGTCTACAAAGCCAACTTCATGCTTCTTAAGAGAGACGTGATGAACGCCATGATACCCATGCAGATGGACAATACTGTTACAACTGCTGAATCCTACACAAATGCACTCTATAAGCACTTACACAAGTGCATGGATTGTGCTATCCCAAACAGAACCAAGACGCTATACTCCTAATTAAGGTAACCAATCTGGTGGTCCCCTGCCATAAACAAACTGTACTACAGGAGGAAGACACTGTTGCAAAAGAGAGTACAATCCCATGCATGGAGGAGCTCCCTGGTCAGCCTCAGTAAGAAGGTGAGATCCCTTATAAGATCCTCCAAAGCTAGCTATGAAAACAAAACCGCCACTAATTCCATCAACAACCACAAAGCATTCTATAGCTATGTTAAATATCTCAATGTCAACACCCAGATCTGCTCTGAGTTACAGCACAAAGGCACCAACATTACAGAACCAACTGATATTGCCAATACCCTGGCAGATAGGTTCAGTGCTACCTTTCCCCCCTCCCTCTCAAAGCTGCACTCTCTAAAGCCCTCCCTCTCAAAGCTGCACACTCTAAAGCCAATATCACAGCATCCATGGGACCAGACAACATCCCAGGCTGTGTTTTACACGAACTTCAGAACGTACTGGCTCCCCACCTACACCCCATGTTCAATAATAGCCTCTCATTGGGCTTTGTGCCCCCCTGAATGGTGCACAGCAACAGTTATCCCATTCCACAAAAGTGGCACCACAACGGACCATGGGACCTATTGCCCTATAGGCCTGACTAGCCTGGTCTGCAAGGCTATGGAGCACATCATGGATCTCAGTCACAGAGACATTGGGTACCTCCAAACCTTTGACCCCTCCCAGTTTGGCTTTGTTAAGGGAAGACCATGCCTCCTAAACCTGGTGGACTTGTTAGAGACAGTTACCAAGACATTAGATGAGGGTAAGGAGGTCCACACAGCCTACCTACATCTCTCAAAGGCTTTCAACACCATTCCTCATTCTGGTATTATCAACATAACCATCCACCTGAACATTAACCCCTACGTCATGTGATGGTTTGCAAAGTGGCACACGGACAGAACCCACACAATGTGAGTTGCATACCCTAGGTCCGACTGTATACCAGTTACAGGTGGCGTCCCCCAGGGCTCAGTCTAAGGACCCCTCATGTTCGGTATATAAATCTCTGACATACAGGCAAGCACAGGAGGGCTTTGGCTGAAAAGGTTTGCAGACGACTGCAAACTAGGGGACATAATTGCTTCCCCAGCTGTTACAGACACCCTCTGGAAGGGTCGCACTGAGACGGATACCTGGTGTCAATATCATGGCCTCAAGCTGAATGCCAAAAAGTGCATAGTCATCTCCTTTGGATATCACTAATTACCCGCGGACTACCACATAGGTGCTAGTTCCCTACATACAGAAAAGGTAATAAGGGATTTGGGAACCCCGGTAGATAGCAATCTCTCCTTCGATACCCATAACGACAAGGTGGTTAGAATATCCTTCTACGTGGCCCCCCTAATCTCTAATGGATTCGCATCCAGATCAAAGGAGGCCATTGTGCCTCTCTACTCATGACTTATTAGACTCATTAAAGGATACAACACACCATTTGGGATATACCTTACAAGACAACTGCAACAGCATGGAAGACCGCAACAGTACCACACCAAGAGGAGTACTGACCTCAAACAGATGACCTATGCAGCCCAACCTAAGAAACTCCAACTGTACTCGGTTGCATACCACATACTCACAGGTGATGCCTGCTTGACATACAAGGCCCATGTCCAACCCAGTATTGCTGGATATGCTCCACCTAAACAGAGGCCCCTGAGAGCCAGATATTCTAGGGATATACACCTAACCACAATGATGACTAGGACGTGCTGGATGGATAGATTCATGACCCGGACACTCTCCATGCTTTGGAACATGGTTCCAATGTACATCAGGCAGGGCCCCTCACTAGCACTCTTCAAGGGAAACCTTGATGTGTGGATGGGAGACAGACATGTACCCAGGGGATGACTGCAGTGGCTCTGCTGGACAGAGCCACAGGGAACTAATGGCTCTGCCATTCAGAGGTACAGGAAACTAACCTATGGGGGTGGCAAAAGCCAACACACTCTAGCTAGGCTTATAAATACCTTTGGTAAGACAGCCTAGTACCTACCTTTGCACTTATTACATGTCTTATGTGCATGGATAGTTAACTAGCTCTTACATTTTACTTTGCTATCATGCTGATAAACTGTCGGGTGACTAAAAGTCATATGTATCTTGATATTGTGTATTGTAAATGCCAATAGACATAACTAACGTTTGCCTAACATAACAGTAATGCTATGTAAGTTGTAATACATATCTGCCTACAATACTGTACATTACACAGTTATTGGCACAATATCCCACAATGTAAATCCTAATTGCACAATGGGCCAACCTTCGACATATTATTCTCAGTAATACACCCATACATATGGCTACTGTTACAATATATCAACATATACTATCCCCTGTTATAGCACATACTTGTAGGGCCAGCTCTGCCACTGACAGCAGCTGGTGAGGAATATTTGTGTTCAAAGCCCTTATATAGCATCCCTTGTGGTGTATCCAGTGTTTGCCTTGTGACCTACAGCTGTACACACAAATACTACAAGCGAAACTATGCTCAACAATACATCGCTACAAGATAACTGTTTCCACTATATGGATTGTGTGCACTTTAAATATCACAGAACAGGTACTAAATACACAGACATACTGACTGTTCTACATACCTTATTAATAACCTGAGATGTCGTTGACTGTTGATTCAATCCTTTTCAGTTTGTGTTTCAATCTTCTTTGCAACACTCTGCAGGTATATATGGATGGTTTGAATGTGTGATAAGCCATCCTTTTCTAGTTAAATATTGGTAACATGTGGTATCCTGACCACCAATTGGTGTTCCAAAGTAGTTAATTAGATGCACATCAGCTGTGCAGCTACTCCATTAGCCGATACCATGGCAACAGTGGTGTATAACTGAGTACTCCTTTTGGGCATTGTCCGTTTGCCTT
Source organism: Protopterus annectens (assembly GCF_019279795.1). Taxonomy (NCBI): domain Eukaryota; kingdom Metazoa; phylum Chordata; order Ceratodontiformes; family Protopteridae; genus Protopterus; species Protopterus annectens. The sequence goes on along the minus strand of NC_056744.1, from coordinate 208,442,919 downwards.
ACTTTCGAGGAAGACAGCCTGGATGTGTTGTTTCTGATGTATTTCAACAGCTATATGGAGACAGACAGTGATATATTAGCTTCATGACTCCCGTGGATTGTGTGTAATGGCTAGATGATTTTGTTCTACATGTGAGTGCAGCTGTTATATTTCAGAACATTGCTACTTATGCAGGGTTTGTTTGTACCTGATACTTCTGCAGATGTTTAAATTTGGCAAGGATGTTTGGGCAGCTCAAGGCTGTATGGCTATGCATGAACTGTTATGTGGTTTACAGTGTGCTCACCAGACATCCTTGATTTGGTGTACATGTGTATCATACTGTGCTGTTACTCAGTAATTGGTAACACATCCCAGTGTACACACAACCCTCTTAAACGGGATTAGTACAAACAAACCCTGTGACATCAGCAGCTGTTCCATTGTATAACAGCAACTATTTCACATAGGGCCATGTTAGTGTGTCACTGACAAGATATGTTAAGGCTTCTGCAGATGTCGTACAGTGAGTGAATGATGTGTGATGTTATTACAGTTTATATTGTAATTTGTTTGGGTGTGGAGGTGATGTTAGTGGGTGTGCATAGCAGATGCAGGTGTGTCGGAACTGCTTTTATACATAACAGATATGTGTGTGAGGGTTCCTTCCCTATTTGAACACCTATCCTTTAGTGGACTAATACTATGGTACTTGCAGGCTGATTCATTAAGGCACTGTTAAGTGGTTCCTGTATAGCATGCAGGTGATGTTAGTCCATGAATCCTTTCGGCAATACATCAGAATGTAATAAAGTGTTGCTACATGAAAGCTGTGTATTTCTGTCATAGGTATTTGCTGTCATTGTAGTTGTGTTGGTGACTGACCCTCTTTGGCTAGGGTTGCCACCTTTTCATATGGCCATAGTGGGAAATTTTCGGGACACACACAAGAATTTACAGGCCAACACAAACCCACGGTCAGTACAAGGGATAGAACTTTCCATTCTTGCCTAAATATAAGCTTATTCTTGTAGGACTTTAGTTGCTTATCCTGTTTCTTGTAACATGTAGGTATTTTAGATACAGAAAGAAAAACACCAAAGAACAAAAGTAGTTCCCCAGTATAAAAAGTCACGATCCACGTAGTGCAAACTATTTAATTTAGTATAAAACAAATACAGTTGAGCGCTTTCATCTAACAATTATAGATTTCATCAGAACAATTAAACAACTCTATATGCACACTTTAAATACTTAAAAAAACGCCAAATTGCTACCATCTGACCAATTACTATACAATTAAAATTTAAAAACATACTGATTCATATCCCATCCACTTTAAAAAATACAACAACATAATGTATGAATATTGTATACAAATTCCCTACATAATCACATTGTAAATATAAAAAATAAAAAATGTATATGATATATGGTAAATTTGTAACAAGTGTCTGTGTAAAATACTTCCTATGACATATTTAACCATTAGTATTTACATTAAAATGCTTACATAAATACAAAATAGCAACTACTTTAGTTCCTATGAGATTATAGGAAATAAACATACCTAATAATACATATTGTAAACTCAAGATTCCTGTATTCAAATACTACACTGACATAGAGTGTACATCCAAAACATGCCCATCCATCAAGGTATGTTATAATACATAAACACTTCCCCTTAACTATCTTATACCTATCTTGTACCTATTTCATACCCTTAACAATGGTTTAGTTGGAATGTATTCATTAATACCTGGGTAATTAGCTGCATTGAGCCTAATCTGCCACCTAATCTCTCTTTCCCCCAATATGGCTTTAATATTACCCCCCCTAGGATTGCTACAGACCACATCCAATATAGCAAATTTAAATGTATTACAACCAGGGCTATCTTCTATATGTCTGGACAATGCATTATTTTTGTCTTTCTTCCTTATGCAAACAAATGATCGTAGATCCTATTGCGTAGCCTTCTATCCGTCTTTCCAACATAGAAACTGGGACAAGAGGTACACTTCCCTATGTATACTACGTGCTGTGTCTGACAATTTCCTCTTCTCAATATAATGTTACTTTTTAAACTATTCTCCAAAATTATCTTGTCTTCTAGTAATATATACTGACATTGATTGCAATGTCCACATTGTCTAGTCCCTTTCAACCTACTATTCCCAAGATTATTACCATGGTTGGTTTTCATTTCTATAATACTCTTCAAATTCTTCCCAGTCTTGTACACAAAACTTGGTCTGTCCCCAATCTTTTCAGTGATCCCGTCATCACTAGTCAATATGTTCCAGTTAGAATCCAATATTTCTCTGAGCTCCCCCACATACTGTCCATACTCTAATATACAAGCTTTTTGATACCTCCTGTTGGCAGAGTCTCCTAGCCTCCCACAGCTTTTGTTAAATTCCTTCCCTATTAAGGGTGGATACCTTTTCCCCCATCCTTGAATAACATATTGTATGACGTCTGTAACCAGTGAGTCAGGGTAACCCCTATGTCTAAATAAGTTCCCAATGTATTCAATCTCCTTTATCATATCATCCCTTCTAGACATCATCCTTGTAGCCCTTATACATTGACCTTTTATTATACTTTTTTTCTGTGTATAGGGATGATTGCTAGAATATTCCAAGTACGCATTGCAAAAAGTTTCCTTTCTGTATATTTTGGACTGTTGGAACTGATGACACCGCCAGTAGCTGGTAATGTACCAGATGGGATAGTTTTACCGAGTACTCATGCAGGAAGCAGAGGAAGTAGAGGCTCCGACAACATACCGGATGAACAAGGTACAAGGATGGTTCAATCTTCGTCTTAAAACGGTTCCTCTCATAGGAACACCGTACCTAACAACAAAACTGGTATATTTAATCTATCGAACATTTCAGGAGGCGTTTCGGAGGACGTTTACATTCTATCGGGGGCTAAACCCAAATGGACTGTTCCAATTAGGACTTATTCCACGAATACTGGGTCCAAGGAAACTTTGGAAAACACCAAGGGAGTATTTTGTGGACATACTGTGTTGGACAATGGTAATAAGACTAACTATTATTCAACAATACAAAATATGGACAAGTTTATGGAATTGCCATACAATTTTAGTAATGTTGGTAATAATATGGTAAGACCTAAAATACAATTAGAATGTGGTTCTATGAAAGAAATGATTTTTAGTTTTGGTAAAATGCTCAATAACATTAAGGCACTACAGATGGATAATTTATATTTACGTAAATGTATTGACAGTGGAATTGTGCCTATGGGTTTACGCTTTTTTAAGCAACCATTAGGAATTGACTTAAATTATACATATATGCAGGCATGTAACAAAATGTTTGATAGTTTTGGAATTCAATTTATGGAATTTATTATTACATACAATGATAGTAGAATTAGTATATTGTTGAAGGATGTTGAAGAACTTAACACATCTATTTTACAAGATTTATTATACCCACAATGGGAGCGACTACATGTTAAACAATACCAGTATGCTGACAGTAATTGCAAAAAAATGTTTGATAGGAAATGTAATAAATTTTTAAGGGACATGAGGCAATATCAGAATAATACAGCATACAAATGGAATAAAAATTGAAATACCTATGTTAACAATGGTTATGGATTTAATAGAGGAAGATATAACACAGTGGAAACCAGATGGGAACATGGCAGTAGGAACATCAGTGTGAATGATTTTTTAGAAGGAGAGGAACCAGTACAGGGGAACCGAAGATGGGAGAATCAGGAAAGGAGAGAAGGAGAGAAGATGAGACATCCATCCTGATGGGAGCACAGAGAACAGGGGAGGTAGGAGGTGCTTCCATCCATTCGGATGGTGTCACACACAGTTTAGGGGATTATAAAATATACAATTACACTCAATATCCCATTGAGAAAGAATATTTCTCACTGTTCTCTAAGGGAATGAAATATATTCCCAAAAGGAAATTTGACATGGTGGATACTCTTATAGAATTTAAGTTATACATGAGGAAGTTAAATTTGGGAGTATTTTTTCAGGGAATTGGCCATGGAGAGTCTGACAATAAGGTACTAAAGAAAAAAAGTACATTTACCCCACCTATGCATAGTACATTAGGTACGTTTGAGAAAGTAGTGACCAACCAAATATATGATTTATACAATAAGGTACAGAAAAATATTTGTTATAGCAATTGGAGTGTTGCAAATGGTAAGGTACTTAGGACTATTTGTGAATTTAATAACATTAGAATTATGACACCGGACAAGGGGGGAGGTGTGGTGCTATATGATATGGATGAGTATACGCAGAAAATGTTTGATATTTTACACATGTCTGAACAATATGAAGTATCTTCTATTAATCAAATAAATATTGCACACAGGAGGATTGATTTATATTTGGAGGAGTTCTTATTGGATGAGAGACTGGATAATAATCTATACGGATTTTTGAAAGTTGAACATCCCACCCTGGCCACCATAGTTGGGATACCCAAGGTACACAAGAATGTTAATGATCCCCCTTTCAGACCTATAATATCAGGAAGTAGAAGTAAAACATTCCCATTTGGGAAAGTTATAGATCAATGGTGCAAGCATATTTACACTAGGGTCCCACATTTAGTTAAAGATTCCTGGGAATTTCTGGGTACGTTTAAGAATGAATTATGGGAGGAGGATTTGATTTTTGTCACTATTGATGTTAAGGAATTATTCACTTGTATACCCCGTGAAGATGGAATGACAAGATTTACAAATAGTTTGAACAAGTACAGTTTATTGGAAAAGGAACATGTAGAACTCCTATCTGAATTTATGAATATTGTTTTAGAGAACAATTATATATATTTTGAAGGAGAGTACTACAAACAGATATCTGGTGTAGCCATGGGGGCGGCATGTGCCCCCATATATGCCAATTTGGTGTTGTTAGATTGGGAGGAACAACATATATTACATTCCCCCTGGATGGAGTGTATAGGTTGTTATGTGAGGTTCCTAGATGATCTGTTTGTATTATGGAAAGGAGGTGTGGATATGTTGGATAGATTTATACAATACATCAATAGTAGTACGCAGTACTTGGAGTTTACTTACAACAGCAGTAGGATGGGAATAAACTACTTGGATACCTATATTTTCACTGATGACAATACATTCCAGTCCAAAATATACAGAAAGGAAACTTTTTGCAATGCGTACTTGGAATATTCTAGCAATCATCCCTATACACAGGAAAAAAGTATAATAAAAGGTCAATGTATAAGGGCTGCAAGGATGACGTCTAGAAGGGATGATATGATAAAGGAGATTGAATACATTGGGAACTTATTTAGACATAGGGGTTACCCTGACTCACTGGTTACAGACGTCACACAATATGTTATTCAAGGATGTGGGAAAAGGTATCCACCCTTAATAGGGAAGGAATTTATCAAAAGCTGTGGGAGGCTAGGAGACTCTGCCAACAGGAGGTATCAAAAAGCTTGTATATCAGAGTATGGACAGTATGTGGGGGAGCTCAGAGAAATATTGGATTCTAACTGGAACATATTGACTAGTGATGACGGGATCAGTGAAAAGATTGGGGACAGACCAAGTTTTGTGTACAAGACTGGGAAGAATTTGAAGAGTATTATAGAAATGAAAACCAACCATGGTAATAATCTTGGGAATAGTAGGTTGAAAGGGACTAGACAATGTGGATATTGCAATCAATGTCAGTATATATTACTAGAAGACAAGATAATTTTGGAGAATAGTTTAAAAAGTAACATTATATTGAGAAGAAGAAATTGTCAGACACAGCACGTAGTATACATAGGGAAGTGTACCTCTTGTCCCAGTTTCTATGTTGGAAAGACGGATAGAAGGCTACGCAATAGGATCTCCGATCATTTGTATTGCATAAGGAAGAAAGACAAAAATAATGCATTGTCCAGACATATAGAAGATAGCCCTGGTTGTAATACATTTAAATTTGCTATATTGGATGTGGTCTGTAGCAATCCTAGGGGGGGTAATATTAAAGCCATATTGGGGGAAAGAGAGATTAGGTGGCAGATTAGGCTCAATGCAGCTAATTACCCAGGTATTAATGAATACATTCCAACTAAACCATTGTTAAGGGTATGAAATAGGTACAAGATAGGTATAAGATAGTTAAGGGGAAGTGTTTATGTATTATAACATACCTTGATGGATGGGCATGTTTTGGATGTACACTCTATGTCAGTGTAGTATTTGAATACAGGAATCTTGAGTTTACAATATGTATTATTAGGTATGTTTATTTCCTATAATCTCATAGGAACTAAAGTAGTTGCTATTTTGTATTTATGTAAGCATTTTAATGTAAATACTAATGGTTAAATATGTCATAGGAAGTATTTTACACAGACACTTGTTACAAATTTACCATATATCATATAGATTTTTTATTTTTTATATTTACAATGTGATTATGTAGGGAATTTGTATACAATATTCATACATTATGTTGTATTTTTTAAAGTGGATGGGATATGAATCAGTATGTTTTTAAATTTTAATTGTATAGTAATTGGTCAGATGGTAGCAATTTGGCATTTTTTTAAGTATTTAAAGTGTGCATATAGAGTTGTTTAATTGTTCTGATGAAATCTATAATTGTTAGATGAAAGCGCTCAACTGTATTTGTTTTATACTAAATTAAATAGTTTGCACTACGTGGATCGTGACTTTTTATACTGGGGAACTACTTTTGTTCTTTGGTGTTTTTCTTGAGTTGGAGTTCCCTGGTAACTTCGTAGATACAGAAAGAGCTATTGTATGCAACTATTACATTACATATGGGACATAATTATGTCCTACAATCCCAGGACATTTGCCACGTTTAATATATTTGGTCAGGACACAACTGCCCAAAGAGGGACTGTCCCTCGCAAAGTGGGACAGGTGGTAACACTATCATTGGCTCATGTCCATAGCACATATTTGTAATAGTGTATAGGCATATACTCTCCATATCCTTTGTTCATAAAGGTTGGTCGTGGCGGAATGTGTGATTGCTATGGTCTATGTTATACTCATATATGAACACTTCAACTGCTGTATACAGGATACCTATGGAATCCTGACACCACACATTTCCAACGCCCACAGTACCGGGCCCAGACTCCCATACCCCACAATACCGACAGTGTCAGTAACTCGCGAAAGTAACACGAACATGGAACACACACACGCACACAGAGACACACTGCTACCCACCACATCCAAACAAACCATCCTACACTACATATGAGCAGGTGGCCAAGCCCCCCTACACCACCCATGTAGGTGTCTGCACCCCCCGCACCCCCCTACTTTAATATTCAACCTCCTAGATCATGCAGACGCACAAAGCTAACCTACACCCACACATTACAGTCCCCCAAGAACACACACCACAATCATAACACACACTTACACACACTACAGCACTCAGAAACACACTTACACACAGTAATCTACCTGAACTGCAACACCAGAAGCACTGACTAACTATCTCTTAACATCGTGATTTTAAACCCCGAGCGTCTGGTGTTTCGGTACTGTGTTCTTTCGGACATTAAGCCTCGGGATTACGCTCGTCGGTATGTAAAGCAGTCGGTATGTGGTAGGTATCCCATTTATATGTACCTCCATGGTTATGTAGATGTTGTTAACCTATCTATATATCTACATATATATGTATATCCGCATATATCGACATATATCTCTCTCTCTCCCTCCCTCTCTCTCTCTCTATATATATATATGATGTATATATATATATATATATATATATATATATATATATATATATATATATATATATATATATATATATATATATACATATGTAAATAAAACATACACCTTTCATTGGGTACATGCTGGTTTGTCCTATTTCCACACATTCCTACCTTTTGTGTTTTGTCCTGTCAGTATACACAACTGCCATTGGTACATCTCAGGTAGCTTAGTGGCATGTTATTGTGAAGACTGTGTACATGGTTGCGTGTTCTAATCCTGGCAGTGGTATTTTACCTCTCAGAGCAGGCACTGGTAGTGCAAGGGTGATTAACGCACATTTCAGCGGTTGTGTGTTCCACATGTTTATTATTCTGTGGAATACTACCTATATATGCAAGCTGTGTTTAAGGTATACTATGTAACCTGTAAACATCTGAGAAGATTCTTGTCAGGAATACTTCCCATTATTTGGAACTACATCCCTGATTACATTATGTAAAACCCCTCACTAACACTCCAGGAAATCCTTGCAGAGTGGGTGGGGAACAGTGGATACACCCCAGGGATCCCGCAATTGGCTCTGCTCCACAGAGAGGTAGTTAGTTAATTGATAGGGTGGCGACAGCAGACACATTTTGCCTATGCTTATGAGTGGCCTCAGGCAGTTGGGCATGTACCTACCTATGTATCTATGAACCTCTACATACAGTATGGACACATGCTGATAGCTTAATTTACTGTTCAGGTATTGACTTACCTTGTGCTAATGGCAGTTGTGTATACAATAGTTGAGGGCTACTTATGTAGGATGCACACAGTAGACCACCTATACATGACAATTTACAGGTGGTCATGTTTGTGTGCCATCCATGTTTGCTGTGTGTGCAGGTGGAGAAGGGTGTCAGTCCATAAGTGCCTACACTGTCAGTGCGTGTGCTATACGTTCCCTCTTTGACAAGGCATGGGCATACTGGCATACCTCCATCTGCCTACTGGGGCTAGCACAGGGTGTTCGTGGTCTGAGTCCCTGTGTGCCTGTAGGGTCCCTTGGCAATGGTGGTGGGCTGTGAGGGCCTTCACCATTCTGTCCCTGCTGCAGCTGTTTCCACAGGATCATATTGTGTAGCATGGCACATACTATGAAGATGTGGGCACACGTGCCTGGAGAGCACTGCAAGGCTCCACTAGATATGTCCAAGCAACGGAACCATGATTTCAGCATCCCAAACACGCACTCTATGATGATTCTGGTTTCTGCGCGTGCCTCATTATGGCGTTCTTGTGTGGCTGTCTGTGCATTTCTGATGAGAGTCATCATCTACGGTTTCAGTGCATAGCCAGCATCCCCCACCAGGTGGCCATATGGGATGCCCCCCTGACAAATACCTGATACAGCTGTGAGGCATGCCAGATGTGGGAGTCATGATAGCTTCCAGGGCTGCCAGCACACACATCCATAATAATGCCCTGGGCATTGCACAGAACTTAGCAGTTGATGGAGGGGTATCCCTTGCGGTTTATGTAGCGCCTACCCTGCTCACTGGGTGGTGACTTGATGTGTATGTGCGTGCAGTCTATTGCACCCAGTACCTCCGGGTAGTCTGCCAGATGGTGGAAGAGATGAATATTGCTGGCTAACTCCTCCTGTGTTTGGGGGAAGTATATGCACTCATTGGCATGTGGTAACATGGCATCCAGGAACTGGGGGAGTACCCTGGATGCTGATGCCTGTGAGATCCCCATGATATCCCCAATTGGCCTTTGGAAGGTACCTGTGGCTAATATTCTCAAGCTTACACATACCTTCGTGTCCACTGGGATGGGTTTCCCTCTGTTACTTCTGTCTCTGAGGCGTGGCCGGCACAGCTGAACAAGTTGCTGCATGATGTCCCTGTCCACCCTGTAATGCTCTACTATCTCCAGATCATGTATCCTCTGGTAGGTTACCCTGGGTCTGACCAGCATCATCCTCCACACCACCATCAGTCTCCAACACATACTGGTGAATCAAAGCTATGGCAGCCCCTAACATGTACATATTAAAGTTCCCCATCTGTATCCATCAATGATGCAGAGTGTCTGGGAATACACAAGTGTGTGGGGGGGGGTTCACACCTTATACTATTGTGCAATGGATGCTGCTGGTGTAATTGGGTGTGTTTGTGCAATTCCAGCTGCGTGGTATCTTAATTATTGGTTTTACATCAGGTACTGCTATTGTGGGGCCTTTGGTGTTGACTTATGCTTGGCTGCCATGATTCATCTATTGCCCTTTACTTCAATTTCCAACCCGATTCCCCTCCCATTGTTAGGCATGCATCCAGCTGCCGGCTTTCTTGTTTTGTACTTTCACAACCCAGGATTGTGTTGGGAAATGTGTTATGTAGCTGATCTACTGCAAGTTTCCTTTGTTCTGCTGTGACAGTTCTCTTTTCTTTGCTGTATGGCACCTCCCATTTCCTGTTCTGCAGGTAGCTGCTAGCAATCTTGTTAGCTGTTGTCAATGGCCCACTGTGAGATCCTAGGTGTTAATTACTCATTTGTACTCCAATTACTATACTGCAGCATTTCCTTATTGTCTTCCCATATCCTTCCTGTTTCAGCTGTGGTGCGCGCCACACACAGCCATTTATTGGGTTTCAAGCACGTTTTCATCCACGTTCACATGCAGTTTCAGTTACCTTGTGTGCTGTCAGCTAAGCAAAGCTATGGCTACTTCCATACCCCTATCCTGCAGCTTTGCTTAGCAACAGGCAACCCGGATTAGCAATGATCCAATGTGCTTACAGCTATGGTGGTGCACCCCTCTCTTGATGTCATGTTTACCTTCAGGCCACTCCTCGGTGTTGTACCGCTATGCCGTGTGGTACATCCTTATGCCGGCGGGGCATTTGCGATTCAGTATTACTTGACTCATTTGCATGGCATTGACTACTAATTCCTAATTACCACGCAGAACACTGTCACAGACCCTTAGCAACCCTTGCGCCATGGTTGTGGTGTAGCATGCATGCCATTGACTATTATGGGGAATTCATGAATTGTGTTACATTGCAGTTTTATGACATCTAAATATATTTTCCTTGTGATCCTGTTTGGGCACAGATGCACTGCAGTTTTACTTTGCGTTAGTGTGGCCATGACATTAAATGTTATTTTTTATGTGTTGTGCATGTTTTTTTATGCCATTGGCTATATATTTAGCCATTGGCATATATTAACATTATAAAGAGTAAGTTTGGTCTGCTTTCTTGGCTCCGATTTTATGTTTGACAAAATGTAAACCATTCTTTTTTGGTTTACATTTCTTCATGCTTATGCTACGCCTGCACCATTTCATGAATCGCTATATACCTTCATTTGCATGCTACACTGCTGTGCATGGGGTAATTAGCATACATGCACCGGGAGCTGTGCAGCTCTGGCATATGCTGGTAGTGCACATGGAAACAGCTCATACCTGAATCGCTCGGTGGCCATATTTGGCGCTAGATTGCCGACGCTACTCCGGCGCCTGGCGCAAGCTTCATGAATCCCGGGGGTTGACGTGTGTGTGTGTGTGTGTGTGTGTGTGTGTGTGTGTGTGTGTTGGTGGTCTGATCGCAGTGGGTTACACAATGTACTCTGGCAGCAGTGATCTAAGGGGATAAATTCCTGTGTGGTAGTTATTTATGTATGTATTCATTCATTCTTTTGATGAAGTCAAACACATGAGATGTTCAGTCACATTCATACGTGTGCCTTTAATTGATAGTCGTGTGTGTGTGTGTGTGTGTGTGTGTGTGTGTGTGTGTGTGTGTCTGTGTGTGGGAAGGTTAAAATACAGTAATTTAGCCAATTATTATTTTTATTTTATTACATTCTGATATCTAAGGTATGTGCAGTCAACAAATTTGTCTATAATTGCTGTGTAAAGGGGCTGCCTGTGGATGAAAGAGATTGACACTGTTATCCTTTGTTTAAATTAAGCCTTCATGATTCTGGCTTTACAGAAGTAGTATGCATTTGTATTAAGCCAGCTGAATACTTTGTGTGCCCATTTTTAATCCAATCAGATATCAGAGGTGTGCATAGTCAATAACTTGCCTGTAATTGATGAGTATGGGGATTGTCTGTGATGAAAATGACAGAGTGCATGAGGGTAGGGTGTAATGTACCTAGACGTTGCATTGTACTCAAGTGGCTGCCTGCTGCCATCTGAGCAGGATGTGTGTGATAGCAACTGACCACTGGAAAAGTGCTGCATCGAATACTATGGCCATCTAACAGCACTTGTTTCTCTAGTTCAGTTTTTAGCTGTGATCCCCTCTGTGTTGAGTCTGCATGCACTCCCTGTCTGTCTGCAGATTTTATCAACGCTCTTTGGTTTCTTCTCCCAGACTCTCAGTTGTATAGTATATGCCTCTGGCCAGTTGATCTTTTACCTTCATCCCAGTCTAACACCAAAAGGGTACGTAGAAGGTTATTATCTTTTTTTTGCAGGGTTTAGAAACTAGGGAGAATTCGCAGATAGAATGTATATATCCTTGCAACCACTTGTCTTATCATTTTGCTGGGGAATTACTAATTTGTTAGTTTTGCACATTAAGCTTCAAACACAGCTTATAAAAAATAGGACTGAATTTCAGTGCTTTCTCATGAGCTTTTGTGCAGGCTATCATTAAGCCAAAAAGGTTGTAAAAAAAGCTCTAAAATGCTACTCAGGGTATATAGATCTATATAATTGCTGGTGACTTAGTGGTACTAGAACCTTGGATAAAGCCAGTTGCTTTATAAAGTGGAGTTTTGGCCAGTTAGGATGTGTTTAAAATACCAGGGTGGGGCATGGGGGTTAAAGACTAAGTGTGAAAAAAAAGAGAAAGAAACACTCTATCTGGCTGGTGTGTGGCCAGGATGAGGGGAAAACAGGGAGCAATGGGGAGGATCAGGTAGCATGCAACAGTTAAAAATTTTATTCGATAACTTCCTAAATTCACTTATAAATGGAGTAAGAATTTAAAAGAGAGTGTTAGTCTTAGAAGAATTTAAAATTAGATGAAATGTATAGTTAGACATGTTGGCTGCAGCACTTGTGGTGAGTGATTGTGTGTGTGTGTGTGTGTGTGTGTGTGTGTGTGTGTGTGTGTGTGTGTGTGAGTCTATATGTGTGTCAGTGTACATATATCTATCTATCTATATATATATATATATATATATATATATATATATATATATATATATATATAGGTTTACTATCAATTTTTTGAACGGAGATGGACAATTTGATACTGGGATGTTCGAATGTCCATCTTGCTGAACATCTCCATATTTGAAAGTTTATATCAGCAAATGCACTGTGCATTTGCTGATATAAACTTGACGTACCATACGGAGATTGTGGTACAGTGCGGTGTGGACACTCATCCATTTCTTCACTGTACTGCGATCTCGGAGTTGGAATATATTGTTGGCAGGGGGTGTGGGGGGGCAGGGAGACTTGCCCCCCTCCAAAAACATGATGTATAAGAGTTTCATTTACATGAGCTCCTATACAGACATCATGTGATCTTTTCAGACACAATGTTGAATCTGCTGAATTCAGTCAGCTGATTCGACATTGTGCCTTAGCAGTGATGGTGTTTTTCATTGTTGTGAGTAGGTCTTATGAATGGTATTTAGTTTGCTGTTTGCAAAAATGATAGTAAACCATATATATATATATATATATATATATATATATACATATATATATATATATATATATATATATATATATATATATATATATATATATATATATATATATATATACATATATATATATGTATATGTATATCTATAGCTACTCAAGCTATGTAAGAAACTATTATTTTGTTATGTCCTGGATCAGAAGTATAAAATTATTTTAACAGACAGATTTTAAAAGTTCCTATCTTATTTATGTTACAACTTATGCTTGTCTAAAATTGTATACAGGCAAGAGCAAACATACTCTTCATGAGTGGATTAGGGAGCATATATAATAAATTAAAAAGATGGGTAAAATAAATAGATGAGCTGTCCATTATATTAGCTGTAATAAGGACAACAACATACGCTTATAACTACTTGAAAAATTGAATAATATTGAGTAGGGTGGTGATGATAGAAATTAGAAAATTACAACTGCACTTGGATGTAATAGTGTGAGTCTAAATGATAAAGTGTGTACTAAACACTAAGGGCCGGATTCACGATGGCTTGCACGGAGTCTAAGAGTAGAGTAAGACTCCATGCAGCCATCATGTCCGACAAGCGATCCAGGAACAGCCTGCAGGGGCATGCAAGAGAGCTCCTAAAACGGCTCTTACACGGACAGGGCCGGGTTATGCAAATTACCTCAATTGCAGGTGAAAAGCATGCAAATGAGGTAGATTTGCGATTCAGGAAACCCGAACCTGTCCGAGTAACTGCAGTGTTATCTGCAGAAATGTACTCAGTTGACAACTGAGTACCGTTCTGCAAATAACAAAACGTAGCCGTGACAGCTCCAAATAAAGGTTGCATCCAGTGCAGGAAGCATGCCAATGGCCAAATATACAGCCAGTGGCAATGTTTCCTGATGCAATATGAAAAAAGAAATTATTTTTTTCTCCGATTTCCAATGTTTAAGCGTAGCACAGCGCTGCGCAAACGGGCTGCGCTCTAAAAACCAGAAAAATAAAAATTAAAACCCACAAATGTGGATTTTATTTAAATTGTTAATTAACAATGCAAGGGAATGGCAGGCTGAAGACAACATGGCCACCGAGTAGAGGTTGCTAAAGCACAGTTTAAGAGATGTAACCAAGCATTAGTTGGCAATCCTATGCAAAGGAGGGTTAGGATAGTGAATCGCAGGTTTACATAGCAAATGAGCACAGTCAGTGGAGTGTATGAGTAGGGTAAGGGGAGTAACAGAGTAGAAGATAGGTGACATCATAAGTGGGGTATGTATGAAAGAAGGGAAGCTCATTGGAGCAGAGTGGCATGTGTCAGCTGTCATTTACACATCATTGAAAGAGGTGTGTCAACAGGTAGGCTAGGTAAAGGCAAGAAATGGAAGGTGTATGCCATGAATAACACCAACGTTTCTTGCTGAGTGGGTATGCGAGCGTGTGCTCACCTGTAAACCCAAGTAAGACAGTGTGCGTGCGTGTAAGCGTGAGTGCGTGCGTTTAAGCCGGAGTAAGCATGTATAAGACAGTTTAAAGTGTTGTAAGCGCATTTGCGCTGGTGTGCGCACGTTTTAACCCGAATAAGGAAGTTGTAGTCCGTGTAAGCATGTGTGCGCGCGTGTGAGCTGCTGTGAGCCTGTTTGTGCTTGTGTGTGTGGCGCGAGGAAATGGAAAGAAAATAGGAAGCACAACAAATAGTAGGCAGCTACCAGCGAGTACTAGCAGAGCTAGCAGGTGAAAACAATCAGAATCAGGCAATTACACAGGCAGTACACTAGCCCAGCCCAGCCTAGCACTTAAAACTCTGCAAACAACAGTCCATTATGTTTCTCACAAGAGACACTGCAGTAAGCTAATATAAGTGAAAACTGAAAAAGCTTTACTGAGACAAAGGAATGTTAGGGGCTGCCATTGCTGTTATAAGGTGACATATGCAACATGCTGAGGGTGGTGACAATGGAAATGCTGCTGGACAACCCACAGTGAGGAGACGGAGAAGAGTGTACAGGCCCAGGGTAACCTACCAGGGGCTACATGAGCTGGAGATAGTGGAGTGCTATAGAGTGGACAGAGACCTCCTGCAACAAATTGTCGAGCTGTGCAGGCCGCGCCTCACACACAGAACCAACAGAGGGGAACCCATCCCAGTGGAAACCAAGGCAACAGGTACCTTCCAGAGACCAATTGGTGATATGATGGGGATATCACAGGCATCAGCATCTAGGGTACTACACCAGTTCCTGGATGCCATGTCAGCACATGTCGGTGATCATGTATATTTCCCCAATTCCCTTGAGGTATTGGCCAGCAATATGCGTCTCTTCCAGCAAATAGCGGAATACCCTGACGTAGTGGGTGCAATAGACTGCACGCACATATGCATCAAAGCACCAGCCAGCGAGCGGAGTAGGGTCTACTTCAACCTCAAAGGCTTCCCCTCCATCAACTGCCAGGTCGTGTGTGATGCCCAGGGCATAATACTGAATGTGTGTGCTGGCTGCCTGTGAAGCTACTATGATTCCCATATCTGGCATCTGACGCAGCTGTACCAGACATTTGCCAATGGGGACATCCCACATGGTCACCTAGTGGGGGATGCTGGCTATGCACTGGAGCCATGGCTGATGACACCCATCAGAAACACACACACACCTGAACAGGAACGCCATAATGAGGCACACGCACAAACACGAAATGTAATCGAGCATGTGTTTGGGCTGCTCAAGTCACGGTTCTGGTGCCTGGACACATCTGGTGGTGCCTTGCAGTACTCACCAACTACATGTACCCAAATTGTCATGGTATGTGCTATGCTACATAATATGATCCTGCAAAAACAGCTGCAGCAGGACCAGCATAGGCCTGGGTCAAACAGCCCCCCACCATTGCCAAGGTCATCACAGGCAGAGTGTGACTCGGAGGAGGAACAACCTGAGCCTGCCCCAGTAGGCAGAAGGAGGCGTGCCCAGTATGCTTTGGCCTTGGCAGAGGCAACACATAGCACATACAGTGGCTCAGTAGGAACTCTGGAAATGATACCTCTCTCTGACTCACACATATAGTAAAAGGGATGTCTAAGTTGACACTACCTGCTTTCAAGCATGTACAGGGAGTGTAGTATGTGCATCCGACATAGACAGCCCTGCAGCACCACCTGAGGCATGATTGCCATGTGTTAAGCAATTTAAAGCAGTGCTAAACAGCATTCACCACCATGTAGTGTATATGCAAACAGAATTGCACACACCAACTAGTGCAACTGTGGTCAATGTTGAGTAATATTGGGCAACGTCCAGCAAAGTTGGTGAATATTCAGCAATGTTGGACAAGCCTGGTCTAAGTAGGGCATAGCTGAACAAAAGCCAACATGCTCATATTTGCTTAACCGGCCCTTAAGCAGTCTGGTCTGCTCAGTATGAAAATATAAAGCAGTGATAGGCCTCGAACCCAGAATACTGTGCACTATAGTTAAAGTACTGAACCACTAAACCATGACAGTATTGCACTGGTCAGCCAGTATGAAGGAATGTTGATAAGTCTATGCAAAGTATCTCATGAAATCCCTGCAGGCACAGCATAATCCCTGTTGAGTTATGATACAAAGGTGAGTCCTGCAGTAAGAACAGAACTTGACTTACAACACACACACACAGTATAAATGTTAATATTGGTCATGTTCACACACATCCACAAATGTAGCGGACCTCAGATCGCAACATACTGAAAGGTCACACTGGGCATGCTCACACACTTGAATAAATGAGACAAATGTCAGGCAACAAAACATGGAAAGCCTGAACTGGGCATGCTCACACACTTAGGCCATGTCTGAGTACATCAGTGGGCCACACATATCTGCCAGTTGCATGTGTTAACCCAGGAACCTCTCACTATCCAGCAATCCACCCTGTGCACACAGTTACATGACAACAGACACATATATAATATAGTGGAACCCTGTCATAATCAAATATGTTCTGCAGATACGTAAGTTGTTCATAGAAACTGGGAAAGCAAAGACGATAAAGACCTGCAAACAGTATCAGCAGTAAATATTGTGCATCCCGAGCAGAAGCATAGGTTCAGAGGTCGATAGTAGACTATCTGCCCTAGGGCATGTACAAGCCTAGCCAGAGTGTGTTTGGCTTTTGCAACCCTGTCAGATTACTGCACTGTGCCAGTGAATAGTAGGTCACACAAGATAGCCCATGTACGTCTAGGCTAGTGTGCCTTTGTCTAGCAAGGACACAGAAGATATCCCAGGGGTAAACATACGATCACCTATGCAGCCGTCAAGATGTCCCCTGTAGGTGGTCAGTGGGTGGCTCTGCCTATGTGAAACTGTGATCACAATCTGGAGCGAGATAAGAATCTGTCCCTCCAGCATGTCCTATTAACATCTGTGCTGAGGTATATGTCCCTGGAGTGTGTAGTTCCAAGGGAGTCGGATATCCTGAGGTGGAGCATGTCCAGTAATTGGGTATTTCTGTAAACAACAGGCACACATCATATCCGAGTAGGTGGTAAGTGACTGAGTATAGCTGGAGTTACTGCATCCGAACTGTGCAGGTCATCCATGTGAGTCTTTATATCTGCTTGGTGAGGAACTTCTGTGGCCAGTACAGTTACTGCAGGTGTTGGGTAAGGTACACCCCGAATGTGGCATTGTAACCAAGCATGGTTGTGATGAGTATAGGGGCACAATGACCTCACCCAATCTAGATGTGAAACCATATGGAATAAGGTGGCTTATATAGGTCTGCCCAACCACTTTGGCAATGTGAATATCAAAGGCGACAGTACAAACAAGTCATGTCCCCAATCACCTAACAACTCCTACCATATGTAATGGAGTACTACCTATGTGGTAATGTGTGGGCATGTTGCTATTCCCAAAGGGGATGACTATGCAACTAATGGCATTTAGCTGTAGGCCATGGCTCAGGCACCAGTCATCCATCTCTGTGAGACCCTGTTTGAGTATGCATGTGGCAGCTGGAGAGTTGATTATGGCACCCAGTTTGCAGTCAAGTGCGAACAAGGTCAACCATATTCCCCCTGTGGTAGCCTGTACATCAGACAAATATATACTGAACAAGAGAGGTCCCAGGACCGGGCCGTGTGGGATGCCACGTGTAACAGGTGTATAGTCAGACATGGCACCTGCAATTCTGACCATGTGGGTGCTATCCCTGATCCAGGTAGCAATCCATCATGTGAGATATGTGTCCATATCGACGCTGGTGAGCCTATGCATAATGGCCCAGTGGGTTATTGTGTGGAAGGGGTTTGCAAGGTTCAGGTAGGCTGTGTGGACAACTGTCCCTATGTCGATGGACCTGTTAACCGTCTAAAGAATACAAACATGTTCAAGAGGCAAGATCTGCCCACAACAATGCTGAAATGTGTAGGACACAGTGTCTGTAGGTTCCCGATGTCTATGTGTAAGAGACCCATGACAATACACTCCATAGCTTTGCAGAACAGGCTAATTAGGCTTATAGGGCAATATTGTCTGTGGTCCATTGTGGCACCAACTCTGTGGAGTGGGAACACTGTCGCTGTATGCCATTCCATGGGCACATATCCTGTAGTAACTCCGATATTGCACAGTGATGTAATGTGAGGGTTACGTCTGTCATGAAGCTCGTATAAGATGCATGCCGGGACACCATCTGGTCACATTGATGCTGTGATGTATGCTTTGGGGAGGGTAGCACTCACCTGTTACTGTGTGATGTCAGGGAGGTTACACTCTGTTGGGATGGATAGTTGCTCCCTAGGGGGGATGGGGGGGAAACATCTGCACTGAACCTGTTTGCCAGGATGTTGGCAATGCCAGTGGGTTCAGGGTAAGTTTAGTCAGTATACAGTAACTCACAGCATATCAGTGAGTGTCCACCCAGGTTCCTGACATAACTGAAGAAGGCCTTGTGATAGTCCTATGTGTCTGGTGCAATTGTCTGTGAGAAGCAGCCCTTATATAAGTTCATGAGTGAACGTAGCTGTCTGCTAGTATAGATCACAGATGCTTTCCCCATCTGGGATTGTGCTCTATCATGTAGTAGCTTCCTCCTGACGTTGTACAGCTTATTAATGGCTGGGGTCTACCAGACAGGTCCCCTGCCATTGGAGGAGTGAGTCCTGTTGTTATTTGGGATAGCACAATCCATGCAGTCCACTAGGTGTCCATAGAATGTGTATGTAAAGGATTCAGCAGTCGGAGCCATATTTGCCACTGTCTCAGGGTCTCTGAAGGGTACCACCTTGCTTTGGTGAAGTGAGATGTTGGCTCATGAGAAGTTCACCAAGATTACCCAGGATGGGTGTGTGGAGAGTACATGTATGTCCAGTGAGGATATATGTATGTTGACCTTACCAATGAGCGGTATATCGCTGGTGTGGAACATAGAGTCCCCATGTTGGTGATGATCAGGTCCAATATGTATTCCCCCTTGTGGCTGTGGTGACTGGTTGTGCCATAGCATATGAATTTACAAATTGTAGCAACTGTAGGGCGAGGGTGTTGGGGCTTGAGTAGTATCCCCAGTCAATATTTGTGTATTTGAAGTCACCCAATATAATGGTGTTTGTGGAGACCTTCATATTCTCCACTGTTCCCAGGAATGCCGAGTGTGGTTTCTGAGTATGGGAGGGTGGTCTGTAGCAGGCAACAAACTGAAAGGCAGTTTTGCACGATGGTAGTTGTATATGTATGGTCTGTGATGCTTTGTGCAGTGCTACTAACCCGGAAGTGTGTGTATCTGTGATGTATATGGATACTCCCCCTAGTTGTGTTGTCCGTTCCAAGTCCTGCGGTCAGAAAGCATGGTATGAAACATAACCTGGTAGTGCTGGTGTGCATATATAAGCCTGAAATAGGCAGCTGTTAGTGCACAGATATCACTATCCTCCATACTGAGGAGAGTCTTGAGTGGCCGCAATATGAGGGTAACACATCTGGTGTTGCGCAACATTACCCTTAGTGTCATTTAACCTGTAATGTCTATGGAGGTGGGTTTGTCTTTTGAGCCCTGCTCAACAAATGCACTATGGTGGTAGCAAGAGCCTTAGGCAGCATTCAAAGGTCCAAGGGTGACAGGTGCAAGCTGTCCATAGTGAAGCTACGTGGCATGTCGAGCATGTCACCACAGGCTGACAGACACTGTATCCCCTATGAATGACACCAATTTGTTAGCCAACTGTTAAATGTGATATGTTTGTCTATATACTGTGACATCATAATTGGTGGGTGTAAGATGCTAGACAAGGTCAGGGTCATACTGGCCTGGGCTACATGATCAGAGTGTTCCTCCATGTACCATGTCATGTGGTCCAGGGAGTAACGTCTGAGGTTTTACGCACCAGCATGGAAAATGATGGTGCCAGTCCTGTACTTGCTTTGGAGTGACCTGACTGCATGTGTTATGTGGCAGATCCTGGCACTCGACAGACAGCCCAAAGTGACTATTCCCTTGTTTGGGCTGGTGAGTGGTACGTCAGTGTGTCTGACAATGTGTCGCCTATTACAAGTGTATTAGGTGTGTTGTTTAGCCCAAAGGGCAGTGACTGTGTGGCACACTGACATTGTGAACTATGTGATATGTGGGTATTGTAGTGGGGTAGCAGTTGTGTGTGTGCCTGCTGTGGAGGTCTCTGCTGCTTAGGCAGAGTTAATTCACAGCATCCGAGTATGTCTATGTGTGATAATGTGGTTTGAGTGCTGTCACCAGAGGATATGTGAGACTGATATGTGGTGTGTGTGGTTACCTTCACCACCTGATAGACTGTGCCAGTCATGGATCGAGAGAGTTCAGTACCCTGTATGTCTCTATAGGTGCATCTCACACATATATCTGAGTTTGTCAGGAGGAGGAGAGGGTTGTCTGTGTACATGAAGCAGATGTGACATTGTGTCAGCATCACAATATTCACCAGCTGGACTGGAGAGTACACATGAAACCAACCCCTGGACATGCCAGGATATTATGATGACATACACTGTAGCCAGATCACAAAGGATCAGTAGGGTGTTAAGTGTGTAAAAGAGTATAACAGAGATTAGTGCTCAGGTTCGTTGGTGTTCTGTAAAGAGTAGCTGAGAGGAGTCCAGACTGAATCATGACACCTCCGACAGCTATGTCATATATAGCAATGTACACCCATATATGTCCTGAGTCAGGGCCAACTGTACCTGACTGACAATGCCGACATCCTGACAGACAGGCCCATATATACAGACCCACCTCCCACTGACGATAGTCCATATCATCATACCAGGAGATATCACATGTAGAATGTATGAACAGCTACCCCCAATGCCAAAAGCATGGCAGCAAGTGGAATACATTGATTCCCAATATGTGTCATGCATAAACTACAGAACAAACAGATCCTGCACCTGAACAGTTAGCTGAGCCTCCCCCCTACACAGGATGTGGAACCGTTGAATGTGTTACAGCAACATATGGCACTCCACACAAGTGTTGGTGTACAACACACCATGGGAAGTACAGTCCAGTACGCCTATGACATCTGATCTGCAAGGACATGGAGTCCATCATGGCTGAAGTCATAAACAGAGCTATTAGAAGCTGACATACACACAACCCTACTAACTGTGGTATGTTCATGTGCGGATCATGGTTCCCAAACATGCTAGACTGTTTGCAAGGCAGCCACCCAGGACATACATCACTGAACACAGCTACACATGTCTCACATAGACTTTGAATAGCCCTTTATCAACATCCCAGACACATGTAGTACCCACAAAACCAACAAGCTGTGCATAAATATGTGTTGACATATGAAGGAATGTCAATGTGTCCACAGATAGATCACACAAGGTAAGGATTATGAGTTCCTGTTCAAGCTGTTGACACCCGATGACCCACATGGACCATTCCTGGAATGGCATAAAACAAAGTGTACACACATTACCATGTCCAGTCTGATGATGTTACCATCCTATAAATACAGCAGGAGAAGGGAAACCAGCCAGTAAAGCAAATAGTGCGCCGTGTTAATGCGTCTTTCTCTAGTATCATAACATAGCTAGGTAGGGGTTTGAATCCTGCATACGCTGACTGTGTGTTTGTGTGTGTATGTGTGCAATTGTCTTTGAAAGGAGTGCCCTTTTTGGAGACTGGGAAAACACACTAAAAGAGGTACATTCCTCTTTGGAAAGAATGATGATGTCACCATCCTACAAATACAGACAGAGAAGGGAAACCACCCAGTAAAGCAAATAGCGTGCTGTGCTAATGCATCTCTCTCTAGTATCATAACATAGTTAAGTAGGGGTTTGAATCCTGCAAACGCTGACTGGGGGTGTGTGTATGTGTGCAATTGTCTTTGAAAGGAGTGCCCTTTTTGAAGACTGGGAAAACACACTAAAAGAGGTACATTCCTCTTTGAAAAGACTGATGATGCCACCATCCTACAAATACAGATGGAGAAGGGAAACCACACAGTAAAGCAAATAGTGAGCCGTGTTAATGCGTCTCTCTCTAGTATCATAACATAGTTAGATAGGAGTTTGAATCCTGCAAACGCTGACTGTGTGTGGGATGTGTGTGTATGGGTGCAGTTGTCTTTGAAAGGAGTGCCCTTTTTGGAGACTGGGACAACACACTAAAAGAGGTACATTCTCTTTGGAAAGATTGATGATGTCACCATCCTACAAATACAGATGGAGAAGGGAAACCACCCAGTAAAGCAAATAGCGTGCCGTGTTAATGCATATCTCTCTCTAGTATCATAACATAGTTAGATAGGTGTTTGAATCCTCCAAACGCTGACTGTGTGTGTCACTGTTGGTCAATGCGGTGTGGGTTTTGCTCTTACTATGTTATGATTACAACAATAAGTGCATTGCACACATCAGGTAATTGCGTGGCAAATATATATGTGTACATGTCCCCTCAATCAGTACATAGGTGTAAAGCCTGCATACTATATGAATACATTTGTTTCCACTGACAGGTTGTGCCACTGCTTCTCAGATTGTAGGTCACATATGTATGTATGTATGTGACAAGGCCATCCACTGTCATGATCTGTGGCCAAGGTCATCTGTGCCACACACACCCATGACAGTTACTTAAGAGTAGTGTGAGTGAGGGTATATGCCTGGGGTATATGTCAGACATGTTCATACACAACAACGACTGCCAATAATGGACAGTCTTTATAGGTGTACAACTGCCTTGTGGATATGCATTCAGGCCTCTAATGTCTTATGTGATACACCTTGGGACTCCACAATAACTATGGATATGTGGATACCAAGGGACACATGATATAACATGAGGCTATATGTACACATTGGTACCCAGCATACATGTTGAGGGCTACCACCTATGTGGGGGGGGTTTTTTTTTTTAAAGGGGGGCCCCCAGCATGGGCCCCGGAAAAAATTTTTTTCCCAAAAAACCCCCCCCTTTTTTTTTTGCATGGTTTTTTGGGGGAAAAAACCCCCCTAAAAAAACCGGGGGCCCCCAAAAATTTTTTTTTAAAAAATTTAAAAAAAAATTTTTTTTAAAAAAATTTTTTTTTTTTCCCCCGATTGAATTTTTTTTTTATTTACCCCAAAAAAAAAATATTTGGGGAAAAAGAAAAAAACCCATGCAACCTTTTTAAAAAAAAAAAAATTTTTAAAAAAAAAAAAAATTAAAAAAAAAAATGGCTTTTTTTTTTTTTTTTTTTAAAAAAACAAAATTCCAAAAATTTTAAAAAAAAATTTTTTTTTTAAAAAAAAAAATTTTTTTTTCCAAAAACCCCCAAAATTTTTCCCCCTTTAAAATTTTCCCCAAAAAATTAAAAAAAGGGGTAAAAAAAAAAAAAATTTTTTTTTTTTTTTTTGCCAAAATTCCCAAAAAATTTTAATTTCCTTTCCCCCTTTTTTTTTTTTCCCCTTTTTTAAAAAAAAATTTTTCCCCCAAAAAAAGGGGGGGAAATTTTTTAAAAAAAATTTTTTTCCAACCCATTAAAAAATATTTTTTTGGGGGGGTTTTTTTTTTTTTTGGGGCCCCCCTTTTTTTTATTTGGGCCCTTTTTTTTTTTCCCCCGCCCCCCTTTTTTTTTAAAAGGGGGGGGGCCCAAGTTTTGGGGCCCCTTTTTTTTTTCCCCCCCCTTTTTTTTAAAAAAAAAAGGGGGCCCATTGGGAAAAAAACCCCTTTAAAATTTTTTTTTTCCCCCCAAAAAAAAAAACCCCCCGGGGCCGGATGGGCCCCGGGGGTTTTTTAAAAACCCCCCCCGGGGGGGGGGCCCCCCAAACCCC
This sequence comes from Protopterus annectens, assembly GCF_019279795.1. Taxonomy (NCBI): domain Eukaryota; kingdom Metazoa; phylum Chordata; order Ceratodontiformes; family Protopteridae; genus Protopterus; species Protopterus annectens. The sequence continues at coordinate 208,418,214 of NC_056744.1, read as the reverse complement.
CCTTTTTCCCCTGGGTTTTTTTGGGGGGAAAAAAAAATTTAAAGAAATTTTTAAAAAAAGGGTTTTTTTTTAAAAAAAAAAAAAATTTTTTTTAAAAATTTTTAAAAAAAACCCCCCCCCACCAACCCTTTTTTTTCCCGGGGGGTTTTAAAAGGGGGGGGAAAAAAAAAACCCCCCTTTTTCCCGGTTTTTTTAAAAAATTTTTGGGGAAAAAAAATTTAAAGGGCCCCTGTCCCTTTTTTTGGGGGGGGGTTTTTAATTTTTTTATAAAAAAAATTTTTTTTCCCCCCAAAAAAAAAAAATTTTTAAAAAAGGGGTTTTCCCCCCAAAAAAAATTTTTTTAAAATTTTTGGGGAAAAAAGGGGGGGGAAAAAAAAAATTTTTTTTTTAAAAAAAAAAACACCCACACATGGAAAAAAAATTTTTTGAAAAAAAATTTAAAAAATTTTTAAAAAAAAAATTAAAATTTAAAATTAAAATTCCCCAAAAAAAACCCCCGGGGTTTTTGGGGGGGGGGGGAAAAAGGTAAAAGGGGAAAAAAAATTTTTTAAAAAAAAGGGAAAAAATTTTTTTTTTTTAAAAAAAAAGGGCCCCCCCATTTTTTTTTTGGGGCCAAAATTCGGGGTTTTAAAAAAAATTTTTTGGCCCTTTTAAATTTCCCCCAGGGGTTTTTTTCCGGGCCCCTTTAAATTTGGGGAACCCTTTTTTTGGAAAAATTTCCCGGGGGGCCCCCCCCAAAGGGGGGGGGTTTTTTTTTGGGGCCCAAACCAAAAATTTTTTGGGGGGGTTTTTTTCCCCTTTTTTTTTTGGGGGGTTTTTTCCACCAACCCCAAAAAAAAAAAAATTTTTTTATACCCAAAAAACCCCAAAAATTTTCCCTTTTTTAAAAACCGGGAAAAATTTTTTTTAAAAAACAAAAATTTAAAAAAAAAGGGGGCCCCCCCTTTCCCAAGGGAAAAAAAAAATTTTTTCCCCAAAAAAATTTTTTTTCCCAAACAAATTTTTCACTAAAAATCTTTTCCCCCCCAAGGGGGGGGGGGGTTTTTTAAAAACCCCCTTTAAAAATTTTTTAAAAATTTTTTAAAAAAAAAAAATGTTCAATTTTTTAAAAAAAAAGGGGTTTTAAAAGGCCCCCCCTTTTTTTTTTTTTTCCCAAAAAAAAAAAATTTTTTGGGGGGTTTTTTTTAAAAGGAAAACCCCCCCCAAAAAGGGGGTTTTGGGGGTTTTTGGGGGGGGGTTTGGGGGGGGGGTTTTTTTTTTTTGTTGGGGAAAAAAATTTTAAAAAAGGTTTTTTTGGGGGGGGGTTTTTTTGGGTTTTTTTTTTGGGTTTTTTAACCCCCCCCAAAAAAAAATTTTTTTGGTTTTAAAACCCCCCCGGTTTCCCAAATTAAACCCTTTTTTCCCGGGAAAAATTCCCGGGGGGCAGCAAGGGCCCCCCCGGGGGGCCCCCCAAAAAACCCCCTTTTTGGGCCCGGCCCCAATTTTTTTTGGGGGGGGGGGGGGGTTTGGGGTTTTTGCCCCCCCAAAAAAAATTTGGGGGGGAAAAACCCGGGTTTCGGGGCAAAAAACCCCCCCCCCCGGGCCCCTTTTTCTTTTGGAAAAAATTTTTGGGGGGGAAAATTTAAAGGGCCCCAAAAAACCAAACCCGGGGGGAAAAGGGGGTCAGGATTTCAAGTAAATTTTTTTCCCCCCCCCTTTTTTTAAAAAAACCCTTTTTTAAATTTAAAAAAAGGTTTTTTTTAAAAAAATTTTGGGGGCCCCCCCAAAAAAATTTTTTTTCCCCAAAAAAAAAAAATTTTTTTTAAACCCGGGAAAAAAGGGGGGGGAAGGGGGCCCCCCCTTTTTTTTTAAAGGGGCCCCCTTAAAAAGGGTTTGGGGAAAAAATTTTTTTTAAAAATTTAAAATTTTTAAAAAACCCAAAAAAGGCCCCCTTTAAATTTTTTTTAAAAAAAAAAAATCTTTTTTTTAATGGCCTTTTTTTTTCCCCAAAACCCCAAAAAAAAAGGAAAAAATTAAAAAAAAAGGAAAAGGGAAAAAAAAGGAAATTTTTCCCAGGGAAAAAAAACAAAAAAAAAAAAAAACCCCCAAAAAACAACCCCTCAAAAAAAAAAAAAACCCCAAAAAAAGGGGGAAAGGGAAAAAAAAAAAAAAAACCCCCTTTTTTGGGGCCCCCTCCAAAAAAGGGGTTTTTTTCCCTAAAAAAAGGGGGGGGTTTTTTTTTGGAAAAATGTTGGAAAAATTTTTTAAAACCCCCCCAAAAAAAAACCAAAACCCAAATTTGGGGTTTTTTTAAAAAAAAAAAACCCCGGGAAAAAACCTTTTAAATTTTTTAAAAAGGTTTAAAATTTGGAAAAAAATGTTAAAAAGGGGGGAAAACCCCCCGGGGGGGGGAAAATTTGGTTTTTTGGGGGGGTTTGGGGAAAAAAAAAAAAAACCCCCTTTTTTAAGGGAAAAAAAGGTTCCCAAAAAAATTTTTTTTTTTTTTTTTTGGGGGATGTAAAAAAAACCCCTTTTGAAAGGGGGTTTTTTAAAAAAAATTAAATTTAAAAATTTCGGGAAAACCTTTCAAGGGGGGTTTTTTTTTTTTTCCCCCTTTTTTTTTTCCCCCCTTTTTTTAAACCCCCAAAATTTTAAAAAAATTTTTCCCCCCCTTTAAAACCCCCCCGCGGGGTTTTTTTTAAAAAAAAAAAAAAATTTTTTTTTGGGGGGAAATTTTTTCCGGGGAAAAAAGGGGGCTTGGGGGGTTTTTCCCCTTTGGCCCTTTTTTTTGTAAAACCCCCTTTTTTAAAATTTTTAAAAGGGAAAAAATTTTTTTTCCCCCGGGGTTTTTAAAAAAATTTTTTTAAAAATTTTTTTTAAAAAAAAAAAATTTTTTTTTGGGGGGTTTTTTTAAAAAAACCCTTCAACCCCCAAGAAAAAAAAGGGGGCCCTCCCAATTTTTTTTTTGGGGGGGGTTTTTTCAAGGAAAAAATTTTAAAAAATTTGGGGTTTTTTTTTTTAAGGGAAAACAAAAAAAAGGGGAAAAATTTTCCAAATTTGTTTGGCCCCAAAAAACCCCAACCCCCAAAAAAAAAAAACAATTCAAATTTTAAAAAAAATAAAAATTCTTTTTCCCCCCAAAAAAAAAAAAAAATAAATTTTTTGGGGCCCCAAAAAAAAAAAAGGGGGGGGGGTTTTAAAAAAATTTCCCCCCCCCCCTTTTTGTTTTTTAATTTTAAAAACCCCCTTTAAAAACCTTTGGGGGGGGTTTAAAAAAAATTTTAAAAAAAAAACCCCAAAAAAAAAATTTTTGGGGTTTTGGGGGAAAAAATTTTTTTTTTCCCCCTGGTTTTTTTCCCCAGGTTTAAAGGGTTGGGGGAAAAAAAAAATAACCCCGGGAAAAAAAAAGGGGGGTTTTTTTTTTAAAAATTCAGTTTTTTTAAAAATTTTTTGGGGAAAAAAAATTTTTTAAACCCAAAATTTTTTAAAAAAACCTTTTAAATTTTTTCCCCAAAAAAAATTTTTTAAAAAATTTGGACCTTTTTTAAAAAAATTTTAAAATAATTTTGGATTAAAAAAGGGGTTAAAAAATTTTTTTTTAAAAAAAAATTTTCCCCCCCTTTTTTTTGGAAAAAAATATTTTAAAAAAAAAAAATTTTTTTAAAAAAAAAAAAAAAAAATTTTTGGTTTAAAAAAAAAAAAAAAATTTTTTTTAAATTTTTTTAATTTTTTAAAATTTAAGGGGTTTTTTATTTAAAAGGGGTTTTTTTCCCCCAAAAAATTTTAAAGTTTTAAAAAAGGGAAAAAATTTTAAAAATTTTAAAAAAACGGGGTTTTTTTCCCAAAAAAATTTTTTTGAAAAAATTTAAACCCCTTTTTTTTTAAAATAAACAAAATTTTTTTAAACCCCAAAAATTTTTAAAAAAAAAATTTAAAAAAAGGGGTTTTTTTTCCCCCCCCCTTTTAAAAAAAAATTTTTTTTTTTTGTGACCTTCCGGGGGTTTTAAAAAAAAGGGGTTTTTTTTTTAAAAAAAAAATTTTTTTTTCCCCTTTTTTTTTGCCCAAAATTTTTTAATTTTTATTTAAGGGGTTTTTTTTTTTAAAAATGGGGCCCCCAAAACCCCCCCTTTTTTGGAAAAAAATGGGGTTTTTAAAAAGGAAAAAACCCCAAAAAAATTTTTTTTGTTTTGGGGGCCCCCCAAAAAAGGGGAAAAAAAAGGGTCCCAAAAAACCCCTTTTTTTCCTTTAAAAAAATTCCCCCAAAACCCCCTTTTTAATATTTTTAAAAAAAAAACCCCCCAATTTTAAATTTTAAAAAAACCCCTTAAAAATTGGGAAAAAACCCAAAAACCCCTTTTGGGGGGCCCCCCGGAAAATTTAAAGGGGCCGTTTAAACCCCCCGGGGGGGCCCCCCCGGGGGGTTTTTTTAAAAAAAAATTAAATTTTAAGGGCCCCCCAAAAATTTTTAAAAAATTTCAAAAAATTTAAAAAAAAATTTTTTTTTTCCCCAAAAAATTTCCCCAAAAAAATTTTTTTTTTTTTTTAATTAAAATTTTTTTTTTTTCCCCCCTTTTTTTTCCTTAAAAATTTTTTTTTAAAATTTTTTTTTTTTTAAAATTTTTAAAAAAAATTTAAAATTTTTTTCCCTTTTTTAAGGGAAAAAAAAAATTTTTTTTTTTTTTTTTTTAAAACCCCCCCCCCAAAAAAAAAAAAAAAAAAGGGGAAAATTTTTTTTTTTAAAAAAAAAGGGTTTTTTAAATTTTTTTTTTATGTTTTTTTTTTTTTTCGTTTTAAAAAAAACCCCCTTTTTTCCCCCCCCCAAAAAAAAATTTTTTTTTTTCCCTAAATTTCCCCCAAAAAAAAAAACCCCAAAAAAAAAAAATTTTTTTTCCCAAAAATTTTTCCCCCAAAAAAATTTTTTAAAAAAAAAATTTTTTGGCCTTTTTTTTTCCCCCTTTTAAATAAAAGGGTTTTTTTTTCCGGGGGGGAAAAAAAAGGGTTTTTTTTTAAAACCCCCCAAAAAAAAAATTTTTTGGGGACAAATTCCCCGGTTTTGGGGAAAATTTTTTTAAACAATTTCCTTTAAAAAAAAAAAAAAAAAAACCAAAAAACCCTTTTTTTCCCCCCCAAAAATTAAATTTTTTGGGAAAAAGGGAAAAAAACAAAAGGGAAAAAAATTAAAACCCCCTTTTTTTTAAAAAAATTTAAAAACCCCCTTCCCCCTTTAAACGGTTTTCCCCCCCATTTTTTTGTTTTTGGGTTTTGGCCCCCCCCGGGGGAAAAAAACCCCCCCCCCTTTAAAAATTTTTTTAAAAAAACCCCCCCCAAATTCCCCAAAAAAAACCCCCAAAAAAAACCCCCCCAAAACCCCCAAAGGGCCCGTTTTTTTTTTCCCCCCAAAGGTTTTGGGGGAAAAAAAAAGGAATTTTGGGGGTTTTTAAAGGGGGGGGGGGGGTTTTTTTTTTTTTTTTTGTTTTTTTTCCCGGGGGAAAAAAAAGGGGGGTTTTTTCCCCAAAAAAAGGGGGGGAAAAATTCTTTTTAAAATTTTTTGTTTTTTGGGGGGGTTTGTGGGTCAGTACTTCTTATCGTTGGTTTTATGAAGCGGGTGTATGCATGTTAAAATAATGCAATATTCAAGTATTGGTGGTATCGTTTGCTTTTTATTGGTGGAGGCACACCTTTTGGTACTCGTTAAGGAAAGATCATTCCTTGTGGCTTTTGCCTGTAGGAGCTGGCTAACTTGGTGATCGCATCGATATGTGCACGGTTGTTAATATAGCTGGCATACTGCTGTAACAGAGTATACATGTTGCTAGGTACACACACATACCCTGTAACACACATGTGGTTGTGGGCATGGTACAGGCATCATTACACACACATCAGACATACATACAACACACAAATGTATGCCGACACAGATGAGCATTACTTGTGTACCTTATAGTACTGTGTGCTCCTACTTACAGATACCTATGTCTGAGGTATGTAATCTGTGCAGACTACAGGAAACACACAAGACAGTGTTACCAGGGAATGTGAACATACACCATACTGTGCTGTTTAGGCCTACAGCTTCAGGTAGTACAACAGTTCATATGTGAGCTGGATTCACCAGCAGTACCACTTACTGAGCATACATGTATTGCTTCAGCCTACAATGGGACATCACAGTCATACACAAGGAACTACGTCACAACATATGCCATCCTATTATGTCTGCATCCCAATAACTGACACATCTTTCTCTGGCCTCACACATAGGACACAAACTACCATGACAGACACAACCTCACACTAAGCTATAACACCTTTACAAACCTTGCACACAGTCACTGTCACACTCATTCCACCTCACATAGCAGGTATTGCACTGAGTACATGTGTGTGTGCATTGTGTCATAGGTAGGTAATACGCTATTGGCCCTAGGACCTAGAGCAGCCTAGCCATATGCTACCCTGCCCTTTGACACACATGTAATGTGATTTCACTTGCTCCTGTCAACCGGATACACAGAGGTGACTCCCAGGGCATATTACCTATCTCCAAAACAATCATCAGGGGTATATATGACAACTGCTAATGAGGAGCCTTGTTTGTTAATGCTGGGTGGTTTAGTCCAGATTATGGCATATTTGTGGATAGGAACCTGTACCTCCAGCATGTGCTGTTTAGTGAGGTGACAAGGATTAGGGTCCTAGGTCATGTAGCCCAGAGGGATTGTGAGGTGTTGTCATGGTGTTTGACTGACTGCTATGGGTGTGACATACCTCTGTATGTCTGGCAGTGGTAACCGCTGGGTGGGCGGTATGCAATGCACTCTAGCTGTAGTTTTGTGAGTCAGTCTGCATAGGGCATGTGTTTGAGGGCAGTATTACTCTTTGTTAGGTATGTCTGTGGCCTTTCCTCTTGCTGTAGTTGTCATGTGAGGTACATACCACATGGGGCATTGTGATGAGTAGAGGGGAACACCGACCTATATTTCCCTAGATGACACACCTTTTGTGATGACACGTACCACATAGACAAATTACAAGACTAGTGTGGCACTGTGATTATCAAAGGGGAGCCTACTGTCCACCTGTGTCCCATGTTCCCTTCTGACACCTTCAGTGTTAGGCAAGCTACCACCTATGTGGTAGTTACTGCGTAAGGTGTTTTGGAATGGGGTACGGCACTGCAGTATCAACACTGGTGTTCAGTCCATGCCTTGGACAACAGGCACCTGTTGCAGTACATATGACCCCGTGTCTCCCTCTCTCTCTACATATATATATATCTATATATATATATATATATATATATATATATATATATATATATATACATACATACATATATACATATCTATCCATATCCATCCATATCCATACATATCCATACATATCTATACATATCTATATATATATATATATATATATATATCTATATATATCCATATATATATATATATATATATATATATATATATATATATATATATATATATATATATATATAGATAGATATCTATATACACATACATCTAAACATCCATTGCTGTACATATAGCTGCACATATAGGCACATATACTGCCCACCTTTCATGGTGGGGATGTCAATTATGCAACAGTTGTGAGACATACGGTTATGTAATACTATTGCACAATGTTGTGCAGAATGCATTCTGCTGTCCTCAGGCTGTATAGCTGTAGCAGGCCTCACTGCCTGTAGCTCAGTCCCACAGTGTTTAATCACCACATGACATATACCGGCACTGCTTGCTGTCTGCAATGCCACACACTACAACCTACATACATATGTGCACATAGCAGCCTTCAACAACATACATATGTCCAGCCTTTACTAACAGTTGCAGTATGTCCCTTGCCCTATGCAAATATGCATGTACATATAGATACGGACTGCTGCCACATATGGATGATTCACAGTATGTAGAGTACCCTTCAGACACATCATTCAGATGTCAGCAAATACATATCTGTTACATACCTTGCCTTTGTATTCCTCACCTCAGTCTGTTGTAGGTGTTGATTTTTTTTTTTTTTGGTTTTGGTTTCCTCTGTGTGTTGGTCTTTCTTTTCAGTGTCTGTCTCCTACTGCCTGTTTGTATCCATCTGTCTGTCTGTCTCTGTCTGTCTCTCTCGCTTGCTCTCTCTCTCTCCCAGTTGATGCAGTGACATTATTGCATGTGTGGACAGCAGATACAGGCTGCTTTTCTAGGTATCTGCACATGTGCATGTGATGGCCTCTGCACCAATTGGTGCCCACCATTTAGTAATTGCATGCAGCCTGCTGTGTGGTAATTGCAGTTCTCACTGTGATTTCAGGACACTGCTATAAAATGATAGGTTAGGTAGGCGTAGCCCTTTCAGTTTTGCAAGGTGGGGACCATGCTTGTTTGCTGTGGACACTGTTGTCTCAGTCAGAAGGTTGGTATATGTCTCATATCTGAAGCTGGGTTGTAGCCAGTGAAATGCATGTTGTACTGAAATCTGACTGTTGCTTCTTCCAGTACAGTCTTCTCAGTGTGTAGGTTTACTCACACCTCCTAATGCTAACACTGGATACATGGGAGTATGTACTTTCTTTTCGAATTAGAGAATTAACTGGCATACAACAGTAGTTATTGCAATGTATTCCTATGGCTTTCCTATTTTCCCTTTACATTCTATCATTGTAATGCATGTTATATTTCTTTCAGCACCAAGTTATTGTATATCTGCTGTGGCTTAGTGGTACATCATGCAGACTGGTGAGTCCAAGGTGTGGGGTTTGAGACTGACAAGGGTATTTTATTTTGCTGCTGAGCTGTACAAGGGCCCTGTCATACAGAGTGACTAAGGCACTTTTAAGCAGTTGTAAGTGGGTTTGCGCGGGTTTGCTCGATGCTTAGCGATGCTTAGCTTAGCTTAGCTTATTTTACTTTAGCAATACTAAGCTAAGCTTGGCTTAGCTTATCATATCTTAGCAATGCTAAGCTAAGCGCGCACATGCGCACACTGGTGCAAACCCGCTTACTACTGTTTGCAAGTGCTCACTCCCGCTAATCCCTGCGCTCATTTCTTTGACAGAAAAGTAAATGGCAAGATAGGAATGTGGTGATAAGGGGTGCACAAAGAGGGGAAGACAGTAGGGAAACCAGCTCGGGATGTACAGGATTGGTGTGGAGAAGGTCCATAGCTGCCCATTTATTTACCAGCAACAGCTGTGCATATGCAATACATTAGGAGGGATATTTGAAACCTTCCACCCCTGAGAGAGGGGTGAGGACAACTAAGTATGATGTACTACCAATTATGAATATCAGGCACATGCACTGTTTGTGAACTGCTATACTGTCATTACTACGTTACTCACTTCTGAACAGTTTGTGGTTTGTTTGTGTTGACATTAGCACAGTCTGCTCAGGACAACTGGACATATTTCACTACTGTGCATGCCTACCTACACCCTTGGTTGTGCCTGACTACATGGGTATATAGTACCTTTGGGTAGGGGTGCAGAACTGCAGAGTGCATTATTTATTATCGTGTGATGTTTATCTTGCTGAACATGCAGAGTTGCTGTGTACCTATAAGTTTATAAAGGCTAGTAATTTGTATGAGTAGCTCCCACCTGTGGACATATCCAGATGGTAGACAGACGTTATCCCAGTATTCATTGACTGTGCACCACACCAGTCTTTTCAGCACCTGAACAATGGCATTGTCACAGGTGGTTGCTAGCAGTACATGGCTACATCCTTTGATATTTCTGTGTTATACTCCTACATAAGGGCATGCTTGTGGAATTCATTCTACAGCTATTCGCAGAGTGTGTAACAGCAGACATGCTGATATGCCTGTGTGTTTCTGCTCTTCCAGGCCTCATATACTCTCAGGTATATATTTGAACAGCCTCAGGGAAAGGTACATATCAGTGGGATACACCTGTGATATATTTCAGATATTTTGCAGTTGCGACTTTGGGGGATTCTGAGCATATGTATTACTACACCTTTTCTGATGTGCAAACAGTGCCTACTCTCACTTATTGACATTTATCATTAAGTGGGATTCCCCACCTTTCTGCCTACTGTTACTACATTTCACAGGGAGTCTGAGGGGCACAGCTAACATTTTTTTGCAAATCAGGGACATCCCTGTAAACCAGTCACAGTTGGGAGGTCTGGCCTCTGACCTATTCAAATATGCCAGTGTTTATCCTGCTCTGATACTGTGTGGGGTTTGTAAGGTGCTACTGTAACATTATTCCCTACTAGCATGGCTGGTTCTCTTTTCCAGTCATGTCATGAAATTCCACAACACTTGCTGGTTAAGGGCCAAAGAACATGATTTGTGTTATGCCATTCCTATTCTCACTTTACACTCACTCATTGTAATGCATGATATATTTCTTTTAGCACCAAGTTATTGTATATCTGCTATGGTGTAGTGGTACTTCATGCAGACTGGTGAGCCCAAAGTCTGGAGTTCGAGACTGACAGGTGTATTTTATTTTGCTGCTAAGCAATACAAGGGCCCTGTCATACAGAGTGACTAAGGCACTTTTAAGCAGTTGTAAGTGGGTTTGCACAGGTTTGCGTGATGCTTAGCGATGCTTAGCTAAGCGCACACAAGCTCACACTCACATACCTCCACTAACTGCTGCTTAAAAGTGCTTATTCCTGCTAACCCCCACGCTAATTTCTTTGAAAGAAAAGAAAATGGGGAGATAGGAAAGTGGTGAAAAAGGGGGCACAAAGAGGGAAAGACAGTAGGGAAACCAGCTGGGATGCACAGGAAGGGTGTAGGGAAGGCCCATAGCTGCCCATTTCTTTACCAGCAACAGCTGTGCATATGTTCGTAATTTGGTGTGAAATTTGCAACCTTCCACCCCTGAGAGAGGGGTGAGGACAACAGAGTATGTTGTACTGCCAATTATAATTATCAGTTTACATGTCCGGCGGACATGTGTGTGAAATGGGCAGCTATGTATGGGGCGTAATTTTTTTGTGGGAACAGATTGCCCTTTTTTTAATTTTTTTTCAGGTGAGAGTGGAATGTGAGGTAGGGGATGTAGGTATATTTGGGGAGGTAGGTTGGGGAGGTAAACAGACAAGACAAACAAAATGCATACAGGGGTAGAATTTGACACATGGGGTGGGTGAACACAATTGACGGGGAAGGTTGTTTGGAAATTGCAAGCCCATGAGCCCACAGATGGTAACAGTGGAACTGAGATCCCCACCCATGGGCAGTCACCACTGCAACTTCACAGCCCCGAGGGTGGCTGTGCTGGGGGCTGATTAGGATGGGCAGGCTCACCCGAGAGACGCGCCACTCTCACCTCAAGCTGGCATAGGGGATCAGTGACTGAACACTGGATCTCCCTGCGCACCACAGCCTGGACCCTTCGAAGGGTGACAGGTGGCCCTTCTCCACCCACGCTTGCACGGGGGGAATGAGCCCCATACCCTGCAGTGCTTCCACTTGAAGGTGGCACAGGGCCAATGGAGGAGGGGAGCCCGGGCTGGGCACCGGAGCTGCTGGTGCCAGGTGCACTTGCCAACTGAGGAGGGACAGGTGGGTCCGCTGGGACCGGCCTTCCCATACGTTCTGTGATTAGGTGTGTTTAATTACAACATAAACAACAGCATTCCAGATTAGTTGTAACAGCATGTAGTAATATTCCCATTAACCCAACACACCAAGGTTCCAACAGTTGAACAGCAAGCATAACACATGCATATATTGAACAACAGTGGATATTCCAACAGCATGCAGGGATGTTTGGTAGCAACAGACCACCATGAACGTGGTGTTTGAACAGGGCACATGCATCAACATGAATGCAAATATTTATAAAACAATAGGACATATGTCCCAACAAATATTTAAGATTACATGTACCCATTGAGGTGTGGAATTGCATGGTTTATGCACAAACAGTAGGGTGTAGAAAAAACCTCAGTTAACATCTTATAATCACTTTTACTCTACACTACATTCCTAGTGACTGCAAGTGTATATTCCCCACATGTATTATTACACTTGCCACCATGCATTAGGTTGTGTAATGGGTTTGGCTAGTTCAATATATACTTGACCTATATCTGACATACTAACTGTCCAAGATGCAGATGTTACTGCTACATATTTCATGGTTGCATTTATATTTCTTTATCTACATATCTGGATGTTTTCACATGACATTTTCACTTCAATTTGTACAGAACCCTACATTTATTGAAGCACACTCACATTTCTGGGGAACATATTAGCATGCTACTCATGTGCAAGATTTACTTATGCATGCCAGCCAGTAACTGACTGTTGAGGACTGTATATATGCTTCACAGCTACTAGCACTTCCATCACCCACTGTAGATGAGACTGCAGAACTCTGGGTTGCCAGCACTTTCTAACACAGTACTATTTGTATAATGCAAGAGTACAACATTTCAAACTAAGTGACACACACACACTCCGGGTTTTAAACCTTTATTACTGACATTACACACTTTTCCACAGGCTCACTCCTTTATTTGTTATAACAGTGCATATGGCAGACATATTCAAGACATATTTTACCTTTATTAATGGGTTAGAGCACACTTTTGCAGGCTTATTCACATATATTCTATGACAGTACCTGCAGAGATTTTATTCCAGACATATGTTACCTTTCTTAATGGGTTACTACGCTCTTTTTCTGGCACTATGACTATTTCGTATGACAGTACATGCAGAGGACTTATTCAGGCCATTTTATGGCTGTATTATTGTACTACAACACTTTATTTCATGCTCTCTCCCCTATTTTATATAACAAAACATGCAGAATTTTCACTAACCTGCCTGGTGGCGCAGCCTTTGCAGCCTATCAGCATAGGCTTGCTGATTCGCAGCATGGTCACCTGCAGCTGTGAAGTAAATGAAGGGATATTGAGACATACCTATCCGTTATACAGAATCAATTATCAATTCTTACATACTGCATTCTATGGCTACTTACGCAGTCGTGGGGCCTCCTGTATCCATTGGTTCAGGCGGTCCTCCTTCCATCTCTTCAGGTCTGCATGGTGGTGATGGACCTGCTCACCGGTGCAAGGAATGCCTGTGGCACTGGTGAGGTCATGAGCTAACCAGTTCCAAGCCTCAGCCTTGTACTCCGTCCCTTGGAACTGGCCCTGCAGGAGTCTGGACTCATGACGGTGGACAAGGAGCCAAACCATGTATTTCGACTCCTTTATGCCCCAACGCTGCACTCGGAAGCATGAACCCTCTCCTGCACCTGCCATTCTGACTGCAAATGTGAGCTACAATCAGTTATGGCGAGTATTCCTGCCTATGGGGCTTAGATATGCCGCATTTCCCACACTGTTTTGTGATTGGCCGTTTTTGATAATTCTAGGCTGACTGCAGACATGCTTAGTAATGGTTATTCTATCATTTCTAAGTATATGTATGCTAATAGTAGCTGTTTCTTCTAAGCTATCATGGCTTAGTGGTTCTGTACTTTGATTATGATGCACAGGGTCATGGGTTCGAACCTTGTCATTCTTTTATTTTAATACTGTCTGGACAGGCTAGGGGATGTGGCTGCGTTTAAGCAACTTAGCTCTACGTTGCTCCCCAGTGCCCTACGGTGCCCTGGTTGGCGCGGCGTGCACATCTGTGCAAACACATTGCGCTGGGTAAAGCGCATTTAAACTTTGGCCAACTCTATTGCGCTGGTTAAACACTATTAAGCTATGGGCAACTGTATTGCACTGGGTAAAGTGCTTTTAAACTTTGGGCACCTCTGTTTAGCTGGATAAAGTGCTGCTTAATGTCAGGCTATTATATATCTGGATCCTTTAAAAATATATATTTTGTTCACTGATACATTGGCCATTTCACTGCTTTTACTAATACTTTAATCATGTATGTCTGGTATTATTTCATGTACTGATTTACCACATAAATACAAAGGGGAGTGGTGGGACTCGAACCGTGAATGCCTCCTTTTTGTGCATACAGTGTACCATTACACTATTGCAATTTGGTGTGATTTGTATAAACATTCTTTCTTATGCTCTTCCATGCTGGAATTGTTAACTACAGCTAAGCAATGGGCACACCAGCGCACACATGCGCAAATACGGGCAGCTATATTGTGGATTTAAAAAAAAAAAATGTATTTCCTTTATATAAGTGTGATAGGGGTTTACAGTGTCAGGGAGTGTGGTGTTGGGTGCAAGTACATTTGAGCAAACTCGCTCTTGTGTGTTGACATTATGCTTTTTAAAACCTTGCAGGGGCGTGGACATTTAAACTGCTCGGCAGTTGGACATGCCCCCTGCTTTCCTACTCAGTCCGTGTAAGAGTTACGGTTGAGTCAGCCTGCCCTCATGAATATTCATGGCATGCTGACATCATACCATTCAACTGCAGCCTCCGAGTAAGACATATTACGTCTTACACGGAGGTTTCGTGAATCCGGGGGGTAACTCTAAAATGGAACATAAACTTTTAATAATTAGGAGTGTTTTTAAATAAGTCTATGTATTTTTTTTTTGTATAAATATATCACTTTTAAAATATATGCAACTGTAGGAATGTGTTTTTAACATGTAGCTGCAATTTGTAATTTTTAATTGGTAGCTGATAGTTACATTTCTGAAACAACTTTATTAACTCCATACATTGTTCAATGAGATGGGTATATATACAGCCATAAAAAGAAAGTGAACTATCGTAAACACTTTTCATTAGCTGTATACATGTTTTCTTTAAAAAAAAATCTTATTCACTCCAGTATTACATAAGGTGCTTAAGTCATGCCTTCTCTTAAATTTCACTTTTCCTCCTGAACATTATTCTGCATGCATGATCCCACAGTTTCTTCCTGAACATTATCTGCATGCATTGATCCCACAGTTTCCTTTTATTTCTGTGTAATTTTCTCATTTCCTTTTCTAAAGCATTCACCTCCAATTATTTTATCTCTGTTACATTATTCAATATTTTAATTATGCTTGGTTTGGATTCTGATTTTCTAGTAAATGCTTTTTCTGAAAGCCAGTATCTTTAAACATAACAAGACCTTACTATATCTAGGCAATTCATATCCAAGCTCAAAAGAATCATTTCCTTTGTTACAAGAATTTGGTCCCCGGTGTTTCTGACAAAGTACTCTTCAGGGAATTTTAAAATCTGCAGACTTCTACACTTCCAAAAAACACATGTTTTAAGCTACTTCTCTGTTTCTCATCACACCTCCAGCAATTACTATCTCATGAGGAAATATTCTCTGAAGTCTGCTTGGCATATAAATGTAACTATGCAAAAACTTCCATGCAAAAATTCTAAACCTTCTGGACTTTGTTGCATACATACATGTCCTCCCACTATTCCTTTTTTAAATTGCCTTTCCATTCTCTCTGTCTTATATTTTCTAATCTCTTCTGACTGATTGTTATAGTTATTATGTAATATTTTATATGACCAACCATTTATCCCTTTTTTAAGAGCAGTTTCTGTTTTAGACTTAACTAAAAACTTAGCTGGAGGTAGTGTAGTGGTCAAATAGTTTTGAATGGATCTTTTAAATACCTGAATCAGAAGTGTTATTGTTGGGTCTGAAGAAGCAGAATCTTCTTCTTTTGGCTTTTCCCAGTTAGGGGTCGCCACAGTGGATCACCTGTCCGCTCATGATTGGCAGTGGAGTTTTACAGTGTCGAGTTGCCAGCCCGGCACCCAACCTTCCACAGAAGGCACACACATGCACACAATCACACCTAGGGCCAATTTAGAGTGTCCAAGCCACCTACTGCATGTCTTTGGGATGTGGGAGGAAACCGAAGCACCCGGAGGAAACCCACGCGACCACAGGGAGGACATGCAGACTCCGCACAGAAGGCACCCCAGCCAAGAATCGAACCGGATGCTGTGAGGCAACAATGCTAACCACTGCACCACCATGGCCACCCCTGAAGAAGCAGAATAATGTGTTCAAAAATATTTACCAACAGAGCACCACTTTACGTTATTAGCTCTGGTAAGACTTGTGTTTTTTTACAGTATTTGCTGCTTCTTGGACAGTTCAAGTCAATGCTGAAGCTGTGTGTTTTTCTTGAAAAGTGGCTATAATGAAAGGATACATACTGAAGCATTTTGAGATGAAAGTGCTTAAACCTATCTATTGATACATCACAGGTTCTGGTCAATGACCTGCTGTAATAAAGTCCCTCACTATTTCTAGTTGTTTCCTGCAAACCCTTCCCCCTGCTTTGAAGTCACTAGCTGTCACTATTTTCTACTGGTAAAGCCATTGCAGAAGGGCATGGTTTGTGATTAACACAAACTTCCAACATAATAAGCAGTGCTCATGGGTGGCAAGTCTCCATTTTTATGGCAAGGCGTTCTCTCTTTCTCTAGATGAATAATGTCTCTCAGCACTGCAGAGTTTTTTTCTTACATAACAGATGGAAGACTGCACCTCATCTATAGTGTGAGACAAGACTGCACTTATACCTACCTCACTGGGGTCTATATTATGTCATAGAAATGCCACATCGAAAACCTCATCGTCAACATGTATTCAGCAAAAATCACTTCTGCGATTCACTGAATACTTACAGGCCAAAGACGTAGTTGGCCAACTACACAATTTTTCCCTTTTCTCCACTGTAGTGCAATCTCAGAGTTGGTATCTTTAGTTGGGGGGGTGTGGGGAGCACAACCCCTCACATGGGTGAGTTTGGTTTAGGTAGCTTTAGTTCTGTTGGGTTGCCGGACAAGTATTTCTTTGCCCTTTAAGTATTCAACAAATCGCAGAAGTGATTTTCGATGAATAAGTGTCGACGATGGGGTGTTTGATATTACGTCATCTGTGTGTACTAATAATTGACTGGAAAATTCTAGAGCTACTAGTGTTTGATCTGAATGAAGCATATCTTTTAGCTTCCCAAAGCCTTGCTTTACTTCAGTTGTCCATGTAACATTCAAGTAGGCCTATTCCTTGGACAAATCAGAAAATTATTGAGGAATCAAACAATGGTAATAAAGTTAGGAATAAATCAATGATAGCAACTAGCCTACTCTAAAAAAAACGTATTTCTTAATGCTTGGCTTGGGCCAGTTTTAAATTGTTTCATTTTTCTTAACCCATGGTTTCATTATCTCTTAATCTATTACATAATCCAAATAATGGTCATCTGACATGCCTAACTTGCATTTAATTGGGCTAGCAGTTAACCCATCTTGACAGAGGGAGTCTAAAACTGCTTGATATTTAGGGAAATTGCTTTTACAGTCTTCAGAAAATAAAATATTACATCCTATAGGTAGTCTGATGAATATCTGGTGTAAGGTATAAGAATTGTATCTATTATTCTCTGGAATTGTTGCAGGTGTTCTGTGGCAGGATTCTGTAATGGAAGAATTCACCTGATGTGGAAAAAAGTTTTTTAGATTCTGGGGCTAATGGAATATTTCAGTTTTATTTGCTTAGATCCATAAGAGACAGAAGACTAGCATTACCCAATATTTTATCTGCTCATCTACTTGAGACATAGATATTAATCACATTTAGATATGCTATTTAATTCTATGATATCACTGCAAAACCTTCCAGAACTGCTAGGCTTAGGGACCAGTACAATGTGGGTATCCCACTCACTCTGAGTTTCTTCTACAACTCCATATTTAAGAATTTTCTGTAACTCTTCCTTAATTGCTTGGTAGTAGGATTCTAGTATTTAGTACGGTTTCAGATTTACATTCTCACCTGACATATTTTCTGTGCTCTACTGGATTGAACTGGTTCAGATAGAGATTCTATCATCTTTATTCTAGGAGCTTCAGCTTGCAACCAATCACAGAACTTCCTACTTCTTTTAATGGCTTCAGTTTATTAATGTGATAGATTTGCTCAGTCATTCCCTTTCTCGACTCTTTCAGTTACATTGACACTTAGCCAAACATGTATTGTCCATGAAGAGCACCAACACTAATATCTAATACCTAATCTACTGCGTGACATTTCTAAAGATTACCTATTATAAAGTCATTGTTGTCTTTCTTGTGTTTCTGCATGTCCTCTTTACCGTCAGCAAAACCAGCTTTAATTTAGCCTGAACTCAGTGTGTTTTATCACATTCTTGTATGTTGCCGTCTCTTCTTCCCAAGTTTTCTTGGGAGCATCAAGTAGTCCTATAGGCAATCACATGGTTAGCTATTGTTGTGCCCAGTGCTTTTCACCAGTTTGGTGCCACCTGACATTAAGGTGAAGAAAAAAGCTTCTCTCCTTGGACTAGTTAACAGCTCATTGCATTTGTAGCAAGAAGAGAGTATAGTTATGTCACACATGGAGTGCTACAGCGCTTCATTTCTTACCACAGTTGCAATACTGGCATTCATTTCTAAATGCAGGTAATACACTGAAGACTTGGAGTGCTAGAGTCTTCAGTTATGGCCACAAATCAGTATCGATGTTCAGTGCTGGTAATTCACTGAAGATTGATTGAAATCTGTGGATTGCACCACCCTAACACTTAACTTTAGCGACGGCTGCCCCCTTCACCCCATCCTGCATGTTGGATACATGCCACGCAAAAGTCCAAATGTGGTAAATCTAGCTGAAGCTTGTCATACCTGTCTTATGGCAAATAGTAAGTAAAGTAGTAATTCATTCCAGTCCTTACTATCTGTGTCAATAACTTTCTGTATCATAGACTTCAGTGTTTTACTGAACGTCTCTACTGATCCATAACTCTTTGCATAGTAGACTGATGTCTTTAACTTTTTAAAGTACTGGTATAAATGATGCAATATTCTTTACATAAAGGTAGAGTCTTGAGATTTAAGTATCTGTTTAGGCATATCCATTGTGAAGAATAACAGTACTAGTTCTCTGGTGATAGCCTCAGTATTAGCTTTGAGTAATGGCACTCCTTCTAAAAATGTTATACGATAGTCCAATATTGGTAGTATTTATTGGTAACCATTACTAGATTTTTACTAGTAGCCCTGCAATTTACATCATAATGCTCTTAAATTGTATCTCTGTGATAGGCATTGTGATCAAGGGTGTCTTATATCTGGCATGGGGATCAGTTTTCTGGCATTTTGGACAAGAAGCACACACATTTTCTGTCTTCTTCTTCTTCACTATTTCTGCCCGGGAAACTCTGGCTAGTACTGTTACCTTAGCTTTGTCCATCCACAGGTAACATCCTAACATACAGATATGCACTAGATTTATTACTAGTGTTTTATAAGCTTTTGGTACTAGTAATTGAGAGGGGGCATCCTGTCTGCTATCTTTCCTACACTCTACAATATATTCTTTCTTGCCGTTCATAAAATATCAACTTCCCACTGTGCTTTTTTAAAGTTTATGTGGCTTATTTGTAAGTTAACTAACAGATATTTTTTCAGCAGTTTGTTTCATGGTGGAAAGTACAGCTCCCCCCCCCTAAACACTGACAATACAACTTTTTCTGTATGTTCCCCTACAAAAAGTAGTTTAAGGCAAAATCATCTTCTGTTTTAATTCCTCTGGTATCTGTACAAGTATCTTTAGTGCTCTAATTTAGGTTGTTCTCTGTCCATCTTAGTGTGAGTGTACATCTTCCTCTCATTTGGTGTACTTACATTTATGTTGCCTTAACTCTGCAAGGTGTCTCTCATAGCTAAATTTATGTTAATTTTAACTTTTTTCCTTACTTATAGCTATCTGTTGCCTTTAATTTACCTACAATATCAGAGATACATTTACCACTCTGCATTTCTTTATCTATGTCTTTTTTTACTGTTTAATACCATCTATGTCCTGTAAGAGTCCTCAGTTATGTACCCTATTTCTTCCTGTCTCTGTTTCTGGGCTAACAGAGGCCTTTATGTAAACTTCTGTCTTGTACTGATTTTTTTACTTCAGAGTTTTCTACCAGTCCACCTTCATTTCCTATACTGACATATTTTTCAGTTTTGGATTTTTACTTTTGTATGCTTGGGTCAGGTTTTTGATAACAGAAAGGATCCGTTTACCTCCTAAATATAATCAAACACTAACCCCTTTTGTAGCTTGTATGCTAACTCCCTTCTCTTGGTTTTGATACTGTAGCTCTGTATGAGTGTCACTGCTTTGCTCCCTCCACTTCTATTTGTACACACTGAATGTTATTAAGTGTATCATCCTTGACAAACTGTGCTTATGAATTCTCCCTCCTCATACATTTTTTCAAAATTTGAAATTGGGGAAATATATATATATATCTATATATATATATATATATATATATATATATATATATATATATAAATAATATCTCTACAATAGAGCATATTCTAAGCTGGGTATCTACTACCTATCCACAAGAAACAATTATACTAGGTAATTTTAATACCGACTGGAAGTGTATCAATACAGACTACTCTTCTTCACATATTAATCTTCACGGATTTAGTCAAACAATCACCACCACTACTAGAATAAACAAACCAAACAAAAAAGAGAGTATCTTAGATTGGATTCTTATTAATAAACAACAACAAACTTACAAAGTAGGAACTTTACCTGACAATGTAAATGATCATACCTTAACTTACATTATAAGACATAAAAATGATATTCCAAACACCCCC
Organism: Protopterus annectens; assembly: GCF_019279795.1. Taxonomy (NCBI): domain Eukaryota; kingdom Metazoa; phylum Chordata; order Ceratodontiformes; family Protopteridae; genus Protopterus; species Protopterus annectens. The sequence goes on along the minus strand of NC_056744.1, from coordinate 208,397,619 downwards.
ACTTATAGATCCTCACAGTCCAATAAACACTTTAACCCTGTTTATTTCCAAAATTAACTTAACGCCTGCAACTGGAACCCTCTAAAGACTCTTCCAATTGAAGAAGCTGTTAAATATTTTAACTCTAAATTCTTAACAATCCTAAATGAGCACGCACCCAAACGGTCTATTAGAATAAGGTCCAAAACTGCCCCCTGGCTGTCAAAAGACACAAGACAAATTATATTGCTTAGGAACAAATCCTGGGCCAGGTGGAGAGCTACCAGAACTATCTCTGAGCAACATACCTTTAGACAGTTGAGAAATATTACAAAAAAAGCTATACTCACTGACAAAAAGAACTACTATTATAAACTACTGGAAACCCACCATAGTCCACAAAAGTTCTGGTCAAGCATAAATAGACTCCTACATCCTGGGCAAACTAGTACTCCATCCCCACTAGGAGCTGATAATAATACCTCCCAACAAACTGCAAATGCCTTCAATACCTACTTCACAGACACTATACAATCACTAGCTCGTCAACTATCCACAGACAATGCTAGTTTCCCTATCTCTATGAATGACACTCTACCATCTTTCCAACTTCAACCCATCTCATTCTCTTCCATTCAAAAACTCATCCAAAAACTTAAACCTTGTACCCCTACTGCTGACCAGTTACCATCTAAATACTTTCAAATAGCAGCTAAATCGGTAGCCTATCCTATATCCATCCTCATAAATAGAACCATAAAAGAGGGAATAATCCCAGTCATCTGGAAAATCTCACACATAACCCCTTTACATAAAGGTGGTAACTCTAATGATTATTCCAACTATAGGCCTATAGCCCTCTTATCACCCTTAGCAAAAGTAATGGAAAAATGCATTCACTGTCAGCTAATAGACCACTTAACACAACACAACATGCTAGCTAATTGCCAACATGGCTTTAGGCCTTTTCATAGTACCCCACTGCTCTCCTATCTTTCACCGACTCCATCAACAGAAACCGTAATAACAACATCCTCTCATCAGCACTCTTTATTGATATGTCAAAAGCTTTTGACATGGTTAACCATCCCCTACTCATAAAGACCCTTGAATCCCTTTCTCTAGACCACAAGGCTATTCTCTGGTTCAAATCCTACCTTAACAATAGACAACAAACAGTTCTCTGGAAAAATAAGATATCTTCCCACCTGCCAGTTTTCATTGGAGTTCCTCAGGGCTCCATTCTAGGACCTCTTCTTTTCTCTTTATTCATCAATGACCTCTATGTAGCAATCCCTCAGGCCACCTGCATTCAATATGCAGATGATTCTACACTCATATGTTCTGCCAAATCCACAAATGAACTACAATCTCTAACCCAGAAAGTATTTGGCACAGTAGAGGCTTGGTTCTTAAAACATTGCCTTCTTTTGAATGCCAAAAAGACCAAGCTCTTACTCTTTGCACCTAACAGTAAGTCCCCACCCCAATAGATTTCTCAATCAAATCCAAAAATGGCACCCTTATAGCCCCTGACACTACCACCAAACTGCTAGGAGTCACAATTGACAATAACCTTACTTTTGATAACCATATTAATAACACCATTAAATCAGTTAATAGAAAATTGGGCTCTTTATATAGAATAAAACCCTTTTTAACTCCAACAGCCAGAACCACAATTGCCCACTCCCATTTAATCTCAACCCTTTTTTATGCTTCACCAATTTACACTAACCTAAAAAGAAATAATCTTGCCAAACTAGCTAACTCCTATAATAATATAGCCAGACTTGCCACTGGGAATCCATTTAGAACTCACTATTGTCAGAACTTAAAGCAACTAGACTGGCTAGAACTAAAAAATATATATTGATACTTTCCCAATTTACCATTGTTCACAGGTTAGTTTACCAACCAAACAACACTCCTGTACTTCCTAACCTAATTACCTCCTATAGTAATCTCAACTCCTTATGCTCTTCTAGCAAACTCCTGGCTATAATAAACAAATATAATCACCTGGCTGGTGATTCCTTGTTCTCCAACACTGCTGGAAAAAAAACTGGAACCTTCTGCCAACTGATCTAACTTTACTACCCTCTTTTCCGATCTTTAAACAAAGGCTTAAGAAACATCTTAAAACACACTGACTATGCCCCTCTTGTAGCCCTGACTAACCTTCTGCTTTCACTATTGCTACCTCTTCACTGTCTCCTTTCTCTATTCAAAACTCCTTACCCTCCTAAAGTACCTATAATCACTAGTAAATTAAATGTAGTTATGAATTTAATCTTGTATGTAATGTACATTAACTCAGATGACAGACTCATTGTTTTAGTTTGTTGTTTGGGATATCTTTGCAGTGACCCTAACGATAATGGACATCAGCTGGGTGTAACAGCCCTGTGTTTCTAATGCTTAGTCAAACACTCTGCTTGTGCTGTGCTGATGAGGTCATAACAAGGCCAAAGTATGCATATCCACAGCTAGTGGGGTTTGGCTTTATTGGCCTGAAATTGTCCATTAAAATGAAAAAACAAGTCATGGGCATTCAGAATTGCCAGTTAGCTGAAACACCTGATGTTCATAAGGATCATTTGCATGTATCCCATGTGCCTCTGACACAAGAGGTTTGGGAGGTCACTTATTGGAAGTTCTAACTTTGCTGGAGTTTGCATTTTGTTTTTACTGATTGGTTTTTCAGTGACCTTCTCACTCATTGTTTTACTTTGTAGTTTGGGGTATTTCTGCAGTGACCCTAATGATAATGGACATCAGCTGGGTATAACAGCCCTGTGTTTTTAATGCTTAGTCAAACACTCTGTTTGTACTGTGCCGATGAGGTCATAACAAGGCTAAAATATGCATATCCACAGCTACTGGGGTTTGGCTTTATTGGCCTGAAATTGTCCATTAAAAAGATGAAACAAGTCATGGGCATTCAGAATTGCCAATTAGCTGAAACACCTGATGTTCATAAGGATCATTTGCATATATCCCATGTGCCTCTGACATAAGAGGTTTGGGAGGTCACTTATTGAAAGAACAGTAAAGTGGAAAGCCCCTGACCAAACTGCTGTGCACACCTCATCAAGTGTAATTCTATTAAAACAACTGGGGCAGACTTTCAAAAAAATGTTTATTTTTGCAGATCCAAATAAAGAAAAAGGCAACAAATTTACGGCTTACATGGTAATGCAACATAAAATAAGCAATACCTTAATTTATCTCCACCTAGCAAGTTCAGTTCTGCACAACCCCTTTAGCCAGCATGCTGTCTTAAATGTCAGGTACTATTAGACTTTATTTTTTCAGCTGTAGCAACAGTAAGAGAAACCCACATGTGCACAAAGTTCCAGCAAGATGGACCACCCCACAAATCCTGGAAGTTTGGATAAGCTCTTGCTTACCCCATGCTGTCCTCACTTTCCGGTTTGCTACTCCCAGTCTAACCCTTTTATTCAAGCAATGACTGTTACTCAGTGCCTATTGCAAGCAATTTTTTGACTAACTTTTGTGGAAATTTCACAAAGACCAAGTACTTTGTCGGGCATTTTAAAGACATATACCCACATGTCTTATTCTAAATATATATATATATATATATATATATATATATATATATATATATATATATATGGTTTACTATGGTAAGGTGGAAGTGGGTTCTGTCGAACCCATTTCAGTCGAAGTCCAGAGGCCGAATGGTGACAATGTTGAACCCGACATTGTCGAAGTATGAATCTTGCCCCTATCTCAACCCATGTTAAAACCCATTCTAAGGTCGAAGTCGAGTTGTATTTTGACAACATCGGAATTTGATATTGTCGTTTTCGCGGACATGAGTCGATGATCCCATTATTCGATGGGGTCCAGTTCAACCTTACCATAGTAAACCTATATATATATATATATATATATATATATATATATATATATATATATATATATGTATGCATTTTTTATTTGTAAATAAAGTAAAAATGCTGTCAAGCCATCACAATAACTCAGTTAATTAAATAAAATTTAATGTTAAGTGCTTTCATTTGTATAATATCAAACTTCATCAGAATAATTGAAATTAAATACATACCCCAGGATTTAATAAAATCAATGTAGGCACAGTGTAGAACATACAAAGAATGTTACCATGTCTGTTTACACAGTTACCCCTTGGCAGTGCTCCATGCATATTAATCATGGAGCGTTGCTAAAGGAGAGATGTGAAACATGGTTATTGAATCAGTATAGGGAGTGTAGTGTCAACTGTGTCTGCAGATGAGTAAGACACTCCCTGCACTGTCCAATTGTATTATGTCAATGTTATTTTATTGTTTTAAGTGTTTTTTTTTCTTTTTTCTTTTCCTCGGTGTGGAGTGCAGCAGTGTTAAGCGGCACCAAGACACCTGCCAGATATCAAAAAAATAGAACCAGGATACATTTAATTATTTATTTATATGTCATGTTTAAGCATAGCTGAGTGGGTTTGTGTAGTGCAGTGCTCAGCAGTGCTTATAGGTAGCTCAGTGGTATATGTAAAGGTATAGCAGAATTCTACATAGCCTTGTAGTTAAATGGGTAGAAGTACAGCCTCATGAGCAGTAAGTGCAGGGTTTGAATACATAGAAGGGAAAATAAGCATTTATTTTTGAAATACAAATTATGCCAATTATTCTTAAATTCTGGCACGCAGTGCTCTGCTAAGCTCTGCTAAGACCTGCTAAGCATTGTATAAACACAATAATGGCTGAAGATGCTTATGCACTGCTTGGCTGGTTTGTGCACTGCTACGCACTGCTAAGCATATGGGTCTTTGAGTTTCCGCACTGCTCAGCTCAGCTGTGCTGGTTTGCACAGTGCTAAGTGATGTGCTACATTTTTAAATTTTATTTATTTATTTATTTATTTATTTTGTTTGTTTATAGGGTAATGTCAGACTGGGCATGAGGCCCATTTTCAGTGGAGGCCTGGGGAGAAAAGTTCTATACATGCAACTAGACAGTATTAAACAATCAAACTGAACACATATTAATCAACAATGTACAAAGTCAGTAAAGAAATTAGTTATATAACAATAATTAGCAAATAATTAACAAATAAATTAACAACTTTAACAAAAAATGGCACAGTTAGTGATAAAAACTGGCTGCATGAGTTAATAGTGAGAACAGTATGATACAGTAATGCAAGCTAGAGAAATGCAGTCCACATAACAGTTAAAGACAGAGCAGTATATATGTATACATTGCTAACTGAAACTGAGTGTAGAATCAAGATAGCCTTTAGCAGTTAATAGTTGTAGGTGTGAGAATGAGCTAGTTTAGGGTAATGTAAGTGAGTAGTAGGTAGCTTAACCAGGAGTATGGCAGGTGAAGTGTTTTGCTAGATGTTCCTAAGGAGGTTTTTAAACTCCGAAAAAAATCAGTGGTAAACCAGTAGACCAAAAAATCCAGTAGTGTTGTTGAAGAATTTATTGTGAGCGCTTTCATGCACTAACTTCCGTGCACTTCCTCAGACAAATGACTCAAACAACACTAAAACCATTTATACAATCCATTCTTAATAAGAATTAAGCAGTATCAATACAACCATAAAATAAATAAAATATACTTAAAAATATTCTTATGTATAGAAAAGTATATATAAATAAATAAATGTTAGTCAACGTTCTAAGACTTTATTAGTTTTATGTTGCCACAACAATTCTTGTTCCTCTAGTTTTATTCCTACAAACCTGTTGGACCACTGTAAATTTAAAACATGGGTGTTATATTCATTAATGTGTCACAATTAAATTTATCTTGAATATAATATTTCACACCTCTGATGGAAAATGGACACCCTGTTTGAATAAACTATTGGGTTTGTAATGTTTATATGGCACCTCGAGTAATGTTTGTGGTCTTGGACCCAAGATTGTGTTAAGTGCCTGGTCTTGTATAATGAGACCCCAATTGTTGATTAAAATTTCTCTAAGTCGAAAAGATATGTCGTTGAACTGAGTCACTAAACTAGTACGAAAATTGCTGTTAGCCTTAGTAGAAGATTCAATTAATGTCATATTTTCAAACCCAGCAGCCTCTACATAGTCATGTATATAACCTTTGGTCAAAATGGGTCCTAATAAACCAACTGACCTCTTGTACGTAACTTCCTTGATTATGGTATTTATTAACATAAAAGGATATCCTCTATTCAAAAACATTTTTGTTAATAAATTACATTCGTGTTCAAAATAATCGTCACTAGAACACATCCGGGAAGCTCTAACTAATTGGCCTTTTACAACACCCTTTTTCTGAAAAAATGGGTGGTTACTGGTAAAGTGTACAAAAGCATTGCTATAAAGAGGCTTCCTATATATCTTAGTTCTATATCTATTGTGTGTCAGATCTTTATCCAAGTAAATATCTAGGAAATTAATACCTTTTTCACTATATTGAAAGTTTAGTGACTCAGTTCAACGACATATTTTTTCAACTTAGAGAAATTTTAAACAACAATTGGGATCTCATTATACAAGACCAGGCACTTAACACAATCTTGGGTCCAAGACCACTGGTGGTATTTAAGAAGGCACCGTCACTGAAAACATTACTCGAGGTGCCATATAAACATTACAAACCCAATAGGGGCATGTATAAATGCGGGCATTGCAATTACTGCAAGTTTATTCAAACAGGGTGTCCATTTTCCATCAGAGGTGTGAAATATTATATTCAAGATAAATTTAATTGTGAAAGCCATGGCGTGGTATACTTGGCTTCATGCCAATTATGCCCAGTGTTTTACCTGGGCAAAACCGAGCGTCAATTAAAACAGCGCATATATGAACATATTTATGCGATATCTAAAGGTACACCAACTAACGCACTGGCAAGACACATTAATGAATATAACACCCATGTTTTTAAATTTACAGTGGTCCAACAGGTTTGTAGGAACCCAAGAGGAGGTCCCTGGCATTTAAAACTAGAGGAACAAGAATTGTTGTGGCAACTTAAAACTAATGCACACGTTCATCCTGGCATTAATGATCTGTGTTCCGTCAAGTGTCTACTCAAGCTAAAAGCCTTAGAACGTTGACTAACATATATTTATTTATATATACTTTTCTATACTTAAGAATATTTTTAAGTATATTTTATTTATTTTATGGTTGTAGTTGGTTATTATTATATGGGATTTAATTCCTTTCTCTTTAAAGTTAACCCTAGGATTGGTTTAAGTGTGGTTAGCTTTAAATTTTAATTAGTAAGGTAAAGTAATTGATACTGATTAATTCTTATTAAGAATGGATTGTATAAATGGTTTTAGTGTTGTTTGAGTCATTTGTCTGAGGAAGTGCACGGAAGTTAGTGCATGAAAGCGCTCACAATAAATTCTTCAACAACACTTCTGGATTTTTTGGTCTACTGGTTTACCACTGATTTTTTTCGTAGTTTGGTCTGTGTTTTCTAGGTTTTTAAACTCATGAATGCTGGGGTTTTTAGCCATAGGTTGAGGAAGAGTGTTCCACAGTTTGGCAATTTTATGGGAAAAAAGGACGGTGCCCTTTGTGTTGTGGGCTTGGGTAATATTTAACAATAGTTTATTTGAGAGTGTTAGAGCTCTAGGATTGCTGTTGGGATGGACTAGATTGGTGAGTGCTAAGCAGTTGTTAGGTTTGTGAATTATATTGTGGGCTATGGACAGTTGGTTAAATGTTAGAAGGCTTGGTAGTTCTAACTATTTCATTTGGGAGAGTACATAGCAGTGGTGGGATCTGTAAGGGTAGCCTGTGGCAAACTTGGCAATTTTGTTGTAGCATGATTTTAGATTACTTAGATCAGATTTACAAATGTTTGTAAATACTAGGGAGTCGTAGAGGAGAGTGGAGAGTAGATGTATGTGGGCCGTGGATAGTCTGGCATTGTCTGTAAGGTAAGGTTTAATTCTGTAAAGGGTGCCAAGTTTGGATTGGACTTTTTTGATGGTGAGGGAGATGTGGGTGTCAGACCTTAGGTTCTCATCAATCGTGACACCTAGAAGTTTGGCTTGGGTGGTGGGATCTATTTTGGTTCTGTTTGTGGAAAGGATAGAAAGTGGAGTCAGACATGTTTTGGGTTTATTGTAATTGAAGACAATTAACTTGGTTTTGTTGGAGTTAAGTATGAGTTGATGGCTAGTGAGCTAGTTTTCTATTTCCTGGAAATATTTTTGCATTTTTGTTTGTAGGTCCTGGGGTATGGGGGCTGTGCAGATTAATGTAGAGTCATTGGCATATTGGACTGTGGAGGCTAGTTGGGTTGAAGAGCTGAGGTTGTTAGTAAAAATTGTAAAGAGTAGCGGGCCAAGTATGGATCATTGGGGTACACCAACAGTGATGGGTTGAAGGGGGGACAGGGTGTTCTCCCATTTGGTGGCTTGCTGATGGTTAGAGAGATAATTATGGAACCAGGACAGGACTGTTGTGCTGAGGCTATGGGATGATAGTTTATTTAGTAGGATTTGGTGAGAGACGGTGTCAAAAGCTTTTGACATGTCAAGGAATATGGAGGAGACCATTTGGCCTCTGTTTATAAGATCTTGAATGGTGGTTGTGAAAGATAGCAGGGCAGTACTGGTGCTATGTTTTGGCCTAAAGCCATGTTGTGTGGGGGAGAGGAGTTTGTGATTAAGGAGGTGGGCAAGGAGTTGGGAGTGAATGCATTTTTCTAAGATTTTGGCTAGGGGGGAGAGTATAGCTATGGGATGGTAGTTAGACCCTTAGAGGGGCTGTCTTTGTGTAGTGGAATGATGTGGGATATTTTCCATAGATGGGCTACATATTGTTCAGAGATAGAACAGTTGATTAGGACTGATATGGGATAGGAGATTGAGGGGGCAGCAATTTTAAGGAATTCTTTAGGTAATTTATCAGCTGCTAGACAGCAGGGTTTGAGTTTGGAAAGGAGAAATTTTATGTAGTTTGTTTGGACTGGGGTGAAAGAGAAGGAGATGGGGGAGTCAGAAGAGGGAAGGGGTACAGTGAGAGGTTGATTAGTTGCATTACCAAGAAGAGATGTGATTGAGTTAATGAAGTGGGTATTAAATTGTGTAGCTATTGGGTCTGAAACCTTGGCTTTGGTGGGTGGGTGGGGGTAGGAGTATAGCCTGGGTTGAGAAGATTGTTAATGTTTTGCCAACATTTTCTGGGGTTAAATTGGTAGGTGTGCTGATCTGAAAGGAACTAGTTTTACTTGTCTATTTTTATCTGTCTCTTAGTCTGGTTGCATAGATGCTGATAAGTTGTGTGCTGTGTTAGTTTTGGTAGTGTGGTAAGTGGACCATGCCCTGTCTCTTTGCTTCAACAGTGCTAAGGTATCTTTAGATAGCCAAGGTATGTGCCCAGCTTTTGCTCTCATTTTTCTTTCTATATTGTTGAGTATTTTAAGAAAGGTATTGTTGAAGTAAAGGACTGCCTGTTCAAGTTGTAGGTTTCTATAAGGTGGTGACCAGTTACTTTGCTGAAGAAGATGGTTGAAAGTGGAGGGGGGGGGGTTTGTTCCTGATAAATTTATATATTCTGTTGGTTTGTGTCTGAGCTCATTTTCTGTACAGGAAGGTTGGTGAGTGCTCACTGAGCGAGTCTGGAAGGCAGCCTGCTAAATAACCTAGATTGGGTTTGTTAGTATCCAATCTAGTGTGGACTGCTTTTTAGAGTGTGTATCTAGGCAGGTCAGACAGTATATGGTTTGGGTGAAATTGAAGAGATTGTGGAAATTGGAGGGGCTGTCAGTGTTGCAGTAATGCCAATCCAGGTTAAAATCCCCCAGGATAATGTTTTCCTGGCTAAAATTAGTTGATGCCCAGGCGAGAAGATTCCCAATTATGGGTAGGTTGTTGCTTGTGGGGGGGGGGGTTAGGTGGTTATAATAATAATATATTTATTAGGGTTTATTACCAGGTGTGTTGTTAGGATTTCATAATTGGGTAGGTCAGGAGGGGCACAGTTTAATAGTTCCAGTTTGAGTGTGTCTTTATACATAATAGTAACACCACTGCCCCTTTTGTTTGGTCTGTCTAATCTAATTATGGTATATCCATTTGTAATAATTTCCTTGTCTTTGATGTGGGGCTTTAGCCAGGTTTCAGTTATTGCTGCAATGTCAGGTAGGAGGAGTTAAGGGTTACATGGAATTCAGTAATTTTATTAACGATACTATGGAGGTTAAAGTTTATAAAGACTAGGTCTGTGTTGTTGGTCTTTGGAAGTGGGGGAATGGGGTGATGGTTAGTAGTATGTTGAGAAGAGATTGGTGGAGGGCTGGGTGGGGAAATGGTTGTTTAATGAGGGGTGTGGATGAGAGGGCCTGGGTTGGGGTGGATGTCAGCCTAGAGTTTAATTTGTGTTATATTGTATAGAGTGAGTTGCCTGAATTTATTGGTACGTTTTACATATCTGTGAGTTGAAGGGTAAATCCTATGTGTGGGTAAATGTTTGAAAGGTAGGAGGAGAAAGGTAGTTGTGTTGTACAGCTGTGAGCTAATGGCTGCATATGTGTGGGTGTAGCTTTTGGAGGAGGATAGAGGGAGAGTAGGTGATTGAAGGTGAATGATGGTGCATGAGTGGAGGGAGGTGGAGCTAAGCAGGAGGTATAGTAGGTGGAATAGGAGATTATTGGCTAGCAAGGAGTTAAGTTGGGACATAGTGGATGGTTGAAAACATGTGGTGTGGAGGTGAGGGGAAGGGGAGGGGATTGAGGCAAGTGTATTGGCTGGAGGTAGAAGGGGGTGTGCTTTTTAGGTATAAATCTAAGGAAAGAGGGGGTGGGGGGAATGGGGGTAGGGTAGGGTAGCAGAGTGAGCCCGGAGCAAAGCAGAGGGTGAATGGAACGGGATGCTCCAGCCTGCAAGCAGCCGTGAATCTCAGAGACAAAACTGAGACAAACATGTTGTACAGTGGCATGTAAGGGTGAGAAAACAGGCTATATTAATCCCAATAGGTGGGAATACAGCATAATCCATTGGAATTCTGTCTCTGAAGGGTGCTATGGCAGGCATTGTTGAGGGTGTGTGCTTCTGGGCCCAGCACAGGGGCATTCTGGAGTCCAGGGTCATGGCAGGACTCCTAGTAAAAAAACACAAAGACTGGCTGATGCAGGAGGTTTCCAGGGCTCAGAGTGTAAAGTGGAGGCCTGGGACTGGTTGGCAAGGGAACTCACCAGTGTTATTGGTATCCCCTGCACAGGTGAGTGGTGTCATCACCACATTGGTATCCCCTGCACAGGTGAGCAGTGTCATCACCACCATGATGACCTGATGTGAAGATAGGAGGATCTTCTGGACACCTGGTCTGTAATTACTTTTACCTCTGTTGCACCAATGTCAAATCTGAATGTTTACTAAACTGGTATGCATAATGGTGTGCTTCTCTCCCAATAGCTTGCAGAGGAAAGGGTTTACAACATCAAGGTGCATGGCTGGCGCTTCGCCAGGTTGCACCATGAGTGTGATGAGTACAGATATATTATGCTAACTGTACTGGAATGAGCAAGGAAGAGTAAAGCATTAATGCAATAAAGTATAGACAGTAAAGTTTGTATTGCAATAAATGTAGACTTAGAGCTATATTGCAATAAATGAATAATGCAAACTGCAGTGCAATAAAACCATGAAAACAGTACCATTATCTGCATTAAAGTATATGCAATAAAGTCTGTAGTGCAATAAATGTGGAATTAGAGCTGTATTGCAAGACCTGAATAATGACAACTGTTGTGCAATAAAATACTCAAAACAATACCAATAAATGTATCAATGTATATACAATAAAGTCTGTAGTGCAATAAGTGTGGAATTAGAGCTGTTTTGCAAGAAATGAATGCTGCCAGCTGTTCTGCAATAACACGTGAACCAATACCAATAACACCAAGGTAAATTGTGTACATCAGGATTGTCTTGCTTTAACTATTTCAGTAGATCTGTATTTATTTATTTTATTTATTTATTTCCAGTTTGATGACCGAGGAGGTCCACTGGGCTCAAAAAGCCCATTTTCAGTGGAGGCCTGGGGAGAAAAGCTCCAAAAACACAGTAACAATAAGCAATAAAGTATTATTACATATCCATAATACATAGTGACAATAAGAAAGAAGTTATATTACATAGTAAAACTAATTAGGGTACAGTCAGAAAATTGGAATATGTATTGCATACATACATTTGTACTTTTTATTCATACATACATTTGTATTAGGATTGGGACAAGTTGAAACAGATTGCACTGAGGAAGTAGATGATGAGAGTAAGGTTGTAAAATAATTGTTATCCATTTGACTGTAGTTATTCATTTGAAAGTAGTTACAGAATGACATTTGTAAATACAATTTTGCATAGAGGGATGAATATAGGTGGAAAGAGCATTATTTAAAAAGTATCGGTTTGAAACAGACAGACAGAAAAGAACTAGAGAAGGTAGGGTGTATACATCACCATTCAGGATAACAAGTGTATACATCCTCATTCAGGATGAGAAGGGAGAATGATTTAGTTAATAGCATCAACGTTTAAGAATTGCCAATAGAGATAATCTTCCCTAGAAAGGGGGAAGAGGACAGTTGGTAAGCTATTTACAATATATAAATTTAAGATATAGAATGCTTAGTAATGTTATATTCAAAGTGAGGCTACTGTTTTAGGTAGTCAGTATGGGGTAGATTATCTTATAGTAGGGGCATAGTGGGCTAGGTGGGTTGAGTGCAACTGCAATTCCAATTTTGGGTGAGGTGGGAATGGAGCTGATTTTTAAAATGCAAATGTAATGACTGCCAAATGTATTGTTTAACAAATACAGTACCGTTCAAGGCTGTTTCTAGGCCAATATTGTTCATATAATGCTCTGTCATCAACAAACATCAGGCAAGCAAGGTGTATGGGTAAGGTAGCCAATCCATGATCTGATAATGTTTGTTGACTTCACAGATATTTCAACCCACTAACAATATATTGTGTACACCTGCATTCTATATAGTAATGTATAGTTTACTACTGTCTCTGTCATGCTTGTATCTCATACATGTGTGCTCTACTGTCACTGCAATCTAGTATACAACTGCTGTACTACTACCAGGTCATATTTTGGTTCCAGGTGAGTGTTAGGCAAATATCAGTTAGTCAGTAATCAGCAGTGACTCAGTAGCTCAGTTTGTTAAATGTTCTGTATGTAGTACATTTTGCCACACAGACCAGGGTTCGAATGCAGTGCTATGTAGCACTAAATATTACAGTATCAGTCATGTTATGTTTACAGATTCTCTCTCCACAGAAACTACAGGTAAATGGTTGAGGTAGCCCATATTATGAGTAAATAATTGTGTGTTTAGAGGTCATAGATTATTAAAATCATTAGCAAGAATGTGAAAATACAGCATAAAATAAAGTATATATATATATATATATATATATATATATATATATATATATATATATATATATATATATAAAATAATAAAAGAAAACAAATAAAATTTATAATCTTGGTATGGCTGTATGCCTGGAGTGTGTGTTAAAAGTTGCTGCAGTCAGTTCATGCATTCAGTGCAGATGTCCTCTGCAGTCACTGCTATTGTGTTCTATCCCTGTGCCTGACAAGCAAGGCATGATAGTTGTTTAGTTTCTTTACTGTACACATACATGTCTTTCAAGTGTCACACTGTCACGTAATGTAATTAGTAGTGCATAATCCATCTGTCACAGGATTCACATCAAAATGATTACCTAAATTGCATAGAATCACTACAACAGCCCACTGTATACCTTGGTAGTTATATAGGTCTACCCAATGTGCAAGGGTTTTGTGTAGTTGTGTACCCACAGTTGTTACTGCTTGGCCCATACTGTCCCATGCAAATAGCTTGAGAGGTATGTACGTGCTACAGTAGCTATAGGGGACTTGTATACATAAAGAAAGGACAGACCCGTAGAGTAGATAGTAGTACTGTTGTCAAGTAAATAGCCTATAATGGTACTAATGGACTGTTTTTCTCTCTCTCCCCACCCCTTATCTTAATTTATTTATTATTGTTATTCATTGGTTATGGTTTACTATTAATATGTGTTGTTACATTAACTGTATTTTGGTGTATGTGTTTTATTATTGTTTTGTATTATAATGGTTGCATATTAACATATCTTGTATTACCTATTTTGTTGGCCTTATCCTGTAACTGTTACTGACATACTGTTAACATACTGATTGTTCTGTTATTTATTGTTATGTTTCACATAATATGCATTGATATGTTATTGGGTTAGTTCCACTGTTCTGGCATGCTGTTATTATTAACAATGTTTTGTTCATAACTAACCTATACTTATTGCTATACCTCCATCCCCAGTTCCCAGTGAATCCCCTACCTTGCCTCAACTGGCCGTGGCACCAGGTCCTGGAACAACAGGGACCCAGGCCAGTGGAGCCCCTTCCACTGCCACTGCACCAGGTCAGGTAGAACTGCCTCAGGGGACAGGGCCTGACCTACCCCTGGGAGCAGTGGCAGAGAGGCTGCAGTCACCCAAGAGCAACTACTGGTCATGGTACATAGGATTGTTCATTGGACCTATAAACATAGTCTGTGCCAGATTGAGGGAACACTGCCCAACCGGGTGGGGCAGGCTGGCCTTGGCACCAAGCCTCCAGCACAGTCACCTTCAGGGCAGTGAAGGAGCAGTGTCAACTGCCCATGAGTGGGGATGTCAGTCACACTGCTTCCATCTGGAGGCACATGCGACTCTGATTCCACAGCACCCTCCCCATCCAAGGTGTTTACCCCCCTCATGTATCACACATTGTGTCTGTCTGCTGTCTTGTCTGTCCACTGTCACATCCTCTGCTACACCTCTTACCTCCCCACATGTACCTATATTCCTTCCCCAACATTCCACTCTCTCCTTTAAAAAAATGGGCACCTGTCCCACAAAAAAAAATCCCCTCATACATAACTCTCCATTTCGCACGCGTGTCCACTGGACACAAGTAATTTGGTCCAATTGGCTTGACAACACATTTATGTTGTCCTCATCCCTCTCTCTGTGGTTTGAGAGTTCAAGTTCATCTATAAACCTATCAAAATGCATAGCTGTTGCTGTACAAGAAATGGATAGTTATGGTTCTTTCCTACACCTGTCCTGCACATCCCTACCTACATTTCACATTGTTTTTCCCCCTGCATGTCCCATTTCATCACTTTCCTATCACCCCTTTTTCTTTTCCTTATTTTTTTTAGCGTGGGTTTGCTCGGATTTGCACAGAGTGGTGCCACATGGCTTCACTTAGCTCAGCTTAAATGAGCTTTAATGACTATATGTATCTATTACATTGTTACTCACATGTAGAAAATAAACACCTCTGCCAAGTGTCAAACTTGGGCTCCTCTCAAATATAGCACACTGCATGAACCCACCACGCTTCACAGGCCTTAACTTAAACAGGTATTTCTAGCATAACATACTGATTGCTAATTGCATTCATTATGCAGAAAACTGAAATAAAACATTAATGTGAAAACCAGGAGTATAGCCTGGACTCTGGTGCAATACTAAATAATAAGAAAGATGTATACTAATGGATTTAAGTGGGGCCTGTGATAGCAGGTATATGTGCCCTTTTATCAACAACTTGTGTAAAGGCACCTGCTAAGGCAGCAATGGCAAAGTACATGTACAACTGGGACCCTGGTGCAAAAATCAACCATATAAAGCCATGCATATACTCATGGATGCAGCAATGTTTCCCACAGCCTGTATTTGTGCACATTTATTGTGAAAGTGCACCTGCTTTTGCAGTGTCTCAATAGCTCAGTCTGTTAAATGGCTTCCATACAGTACATTTTTCCACACACAGTCCTGTGTTCAAATCCAGTGTTGTGTTGCATTTCAATTACATTGTTGTAAAGACAGCAAGTAATGACTGAGTCATGCAATTTTAATCCCCACAAGTTACTACTACTTAATTATATGCTACCCATTTATGCAAGTCAAAGGCCTGCCAGTAGGGGCACACTGCCATATCTGTATAGCCTAACTATATGTCGCTCGCTTTTCTGTTATTGGCACTGTTGCATAACAGATGTACCTTAAGCACATGCCTTGATTGGACTGCAAAGGGTACCCTTACCCTGGCTCAGCTGTAATGACAGGGCTGACACATCTGCCACAGTTACATGTACAACTTGCTGTCCTCCAAAGTGTTCACATTTCCTCCTATGTGTTCGAGGCTGCAGCAGCAGGTGCAGCCTGTAGCATACACAGCTGTATGTTAAGGCAGCTGCTACAGAACTACCATACCTCCCAACTCCCTAGAACAATGGATCTGGACACAACCATACATAATGAGAGATAGGGGCATGTTTAACAATTTGCTCCTACAAAGATAGTAAATTGATAGAATAGCAGCTACTGTATTAGCATGCATATTCTGATGGGTATGAAGTGCGACACTCACATGCCTCTCTTCCCTTACCAGCCTTAACCCAGAATGTTTGCCAGTGAACTGCCAGATGACCACATCATGGGACACTGACCAAACATATGAGGCAAAACTGTAGACATACTTTATAAATCTCTACAGTGGACAGTATTTGTACCTATCCTCAGCAATGCTGTAGTCTCCACACATCAGTAATGTCCATTTCAAAAACTAAGAAAGGAGCCAAGGCCTACATGAAGGCCTTGTATATTGCACTGTGGTGGCATGTCATTGGCTAATGATAGTGCAGTTCAGCTGTTTTGGCTGCAAATAGCAATTCTGAGCCACAGACTAACACAGAGGCAATTACCTGTTAATGAGCTTACATTCAAAAGGCAAGCAACTGGTTATGGGGAACAGGTCTGTATGAGATTTCAGTCACAGACAGCGTATGTCCAAAACAAAAAGGAATACTGCACTCCACCAGGTATGTCATAGATTTCTCCATATATCGGGATGCAGATGGGAGGATGGAGGTATGGGGAATAGGGATTACAGCAGTAGGCTTGTCTTAGATCTATGGTATTGACATGTCATTGATACTTTGCTGTACTGTACCTACAGGCATGCCTCTCAACTGTCCCTGCTTTCAATCACATCTCAGCTCTGTCCCTGTCAATCCCTCCTACAAGGGTCGGCTGTTGTAGGAAAGCTAGTGGATTACACATAATACACAATGACAATAACTAAGGGTGTATACTCCTGTAACATCAAACAATGTACTGTAATTTATCACCTCTCATTCTGTCAATGTGTCACATAAATAGTTCTAACATTGTAAAAGTGTCCCTGAATGTCCCTGATGTACTCTGGTTAAGTCTCTGTTTCATTGACATTTGTATCTGTTTGGTTGAGTGCTATGCCTAACATATCTGTCAACCACCTAAAGCAAGAAATCAGGACAAAGCCATAATTAATGGGGACCAAAGGGCCAAATTCAGTGAAAGAATATAAATATTGCCTTTTCAAAGTAAGAACACGAATAGACTAATGGATATTACTGTAGCATAACTGTTTTCTGAGGGTATGATGTGTGAAAGTTAGATTCTGTCTTTATTTTCTGACATCAACCATCAATGACTGTCTAACCATTTGTAAGACATCCACAAGTTTGTGTGAAAAGGACCACATATACGAAGCAAACATCTTGACATTCTGCAAACATCTGTCTAGTTGAGAGGTATCATGCCTATAGGGAACATATACTACAGCAGGTTTTCATTGCTTTCTGTCATTGTGGCACACTGGTGTTGCTTGACTCCCCCATATAGTTTCTGTAATAGCACACTGCTATTTGTCTGACAGTAGTCATATGACATATTAGTGGTAATTTGCCCATAGTGAACACACCACAGTAGACTGCAGTGATGGGTGTAGGGACATGCAGCAGAATCTGATACTATCTTGATGATATCTACACATGTGTGTTTCCAGACTGTGGAGTATGATGTGTGAGGGAGTAGTGGATAGTGCAGGCCAGTATGGGAGTGCAGGATCTATACATAGTGGACGTCCATATGTTTGGTCCTATAATGTGCTCCCCTCTTGTTGTCTTTCTGGAACCATGTACCACAGGAGACATCCACCATTCTCAACTGCTGAGAATGATGTCATAATGGATGGCCTCAGACACCACCATCACATCTTGATTTCCAGTGGTTGGCACCATCGTGAACAGTAGGCAGCATTGGGGCAGACCTTGTGCAGGCTGTTAATCAGATTGGCCAAAAGGACAGGACCTATGAGCAGGTCCGACACCAGGCCACAGATATGGTAAAAGGCCAGATGATATTGCCAGGGATCATGCTGCCACTGGTGGAGGGCCTGCAATGGAAGAACCACTCTCTGCCACAGAGGAATTCCTGGTGAACCTAGGATCAACCAACAGCTCCCAGGTATCCATCATGCCATATATCCTGGAGGTGGGTGACGCAGCATCCACAGTAGAGGAGCATCCAGGTAAGCTTACTGTGTTCACCAGTGTAATACTGTATCTGTCATTGTGGCAGACTGTACATACCAGTGCATGGGTGTCAGGTCTATCTGCATGGGGGGATTGGGCTTTATGCACAGTTGTGCACACATACTATGTCAGCAATATAGCCATTATCACAGTAGCTACTGTACATGTAGATATATGCACATATTACCTTGTAGAGCTCCAACATTTGGTGGTGCTGACAATATCTCTTACTCACCATTTCATAGGTCCATCAGGTGTGGCTGAAGTCCATTGTCCTGTACCTGGTAAGCATGAGACTGTTGTTTTATGGATCATATATAACCTGAGAAAGTTAAGGGCTGCCATTTTGCCTTATGTACAACTGTTGTGCTTAGCCAGAGTAGAATATATGTATATTCCATTAACAGTTAACTATAGTGCATAGACTGGAGTAATCACAGGTGTGTATTTGTACAAACATTAACACGTTTGCACTTATAGTTATGAGTGACTATGCAGCCTGCTATACATGAGGCAGTTACTCCAAGATGCCTGTTCAAACACAATAGACAGATGGTACATACCTGAGACAGTGATACTACTACTGGCATATCATTCTCAAGATAGGTGTTCTGGGTTTTCTGTGTAGTTCTTTCATATACACTGTCATATTGCATGCCTCACAGGTGTATTGTCCTGGCAATATTAACTGGATATAGCTGAAGTGCATGTTATAAAGGGCCTGACTTGTCTGTGTATTTTGTGAGTTTGTCTGTTGTGCATGGGATCAGAGATGAGAAGATGTGGCATTTGCAATGCAGTTGTGGATCCTCATCTGTATGAGACTGTGTGGATTACCATACATAATAGGGCAGGTAGTAATGTATTGCTTTTGTTTTGCTTCTCACAGGTGAATGGGGGTGGTGGAATTTGTCCCCCTCACAACCTGATGTCAGTGTCTCATCGGACTCTGATGATGGTGGTGGCCATAGTGAGGCACAGATGGGGTTGTTGGGGGCTGAATCTGTCCCATAGGTTGACATCCCTCTTCTGCCCCTATTTGTCCCTGCACACAATCAGTATGTTCAGACATACCCAGTCCCTAGAAGCCACAGATGTTGGACAGTCAGAGGCTGGCAATATTGCACAGGACAGTGTGACAACTATGGCATCAGTGAGTGTAGGCACTGGCCATAGCCAGAGATCTGGCAAGGTCCCACACAGGCAGATTGACAGGGGTACTTAAAGGAGGACTGCTGCCCATCCACCACCTGTCACAAGTGTCACATCACAGGTCACTTGCCATATGTTTTGGGCCATCATGGAAGCACAGGCACATTCTGAACACAACACCAGATGGATGCTTAGGGTTATGGATTCAGCACAGTCTGACATCCGTGACTGCCTCCACTACATTTGTGACAAACTGGATTGGCTCACTGATGTAGTGGACAAACAGTGGACTGATACAGTGTCTATCTTTGACTGCACATTGTCTGTGCTGAACATCTGGTTGGAGTTGGGCATTGGACATGTGGACATAGGTCAGCAACACCATCTGTTGAGAGTCCATGTGGCCATGCACACTCACGCTCCCGTAGTGGAAGTAGCTCCAGCGCTACAGAAGGAAGTGTACTGTCCACACCATGATGTAGCAGGCCATGGGGACATGGTCCTGGGTGGTCCCGTGGGGGGCACAGGCCCAACACACAGCAGTCACTGTCAGCTACTAGCACTACATATGACCTTGGGCATGGTGGTGCCAGTGCTACTACTGGTGGAGGACATTCCCGTGTTCATGGCCAGAGAATGTGAACTGTCCACTCTACCATGTACGGTCCACAGCTGTCCAACATACACATATGTAGGGCTAGCACTGGGCTTGAGTGTGTAAACGCACACACTCAAACTACACTGTCACATGCAGGTCACCAACAGACACACACGGCACCTCTCCATTTCCCATCTAACCATCACCCTTCCTGACTCACACACATGCTGTCAACTGTTTAGCACAGCCTAGGCCTGTGGCACCCCCACACCACACCCTGTGCATGTGATGATACCTATGCCACATCCCTGCCATCCGTGCCATTGATGCAGGGGCATGCAAATATGTGTCTGATGCACAGGGTGACTATATTACTTTACATGTACTTGTGTAGTGCATTATTGTTATGTCATGGCAGTTGTGGGCTATGACAGGTACTGTTATGTCATGACTACACATCAAACTGTGTATCTTTGTTGCATGGTGTTAGACTGGTGGTAGTATTACAGAATGACTGGTGTGTCATGGAACTGTGTATGTTTCTGTTCCAGGAGTCCGAGCAATTAAACTATGCAAACATGGTGGCAATACAATGGCTCAGGATGGCATGGTAGCACAGCAGAAATATGACATCAGCAAGGTGTAGCAGTATAAGTGCATGGCTCATATGTGTAGAACAGGGTATCAGGGACAATAGGAACAGTCAGTATAATCATGCTTTTGTAATTTGTGACAATGTCTGCTACCCTTGATATGTGTCACCTGGATTTTCTGAACTTACAAATCTAGATGGTGGCAGACAGCAGTTATGCTTATGTAGATGAGGGCAATTTAGGGCCAGCAACTAGTCACAAGGATGTAAAATGCGTAACCGTTGCACAGAGATAACCCATATGAGCATGTCTGCAGTGCTGCAAAGGAATAGTTTTATACACACACAAGTTGGATGATGTGAGATTAGAACCCCTACTTGTCTTATAGTACACACTATAGCTTGCACTACTTATCGCATGTGCCACAGCATTTATCTGATATCACACTGTCACCCAGTGCTCTTAAGATGGATGACATCAGCAGACCTTGTCAAGAAGGCCAATGTTGAGGTCAGCAGCTAGTCGCAGGGCCATAAAATGCATAACCATTGCACAGTGCACAGAGGTAGGCCAGATGGGCATGTCTGTAGTGCTGCAAGGGGATATATTTACACACATACAACTTGGATGATGTGAGATTAGACCCCCTACCTATCTAGTAGTACACACTGTAGCTCACAATACTTATTGTATGCACCACAGGTTATGTCTGTTGTATATGTGGATGCAGGCACAGTACTTGTGGAGTACGCAAAGTGGCCTTTTGTTAGACAGCATGTGTGGCTTGCAGAGTGATATTGCTTGATACTGTTATTGTATCTACCGGTCTAGAGTGGGATACCTGTTAATATTCCTGCTATGTGTGTACAATTACCAGTATGGCCATATGTGGCTGTTTGCAATTTGATAGGCGGACATGTGGCCAGGGACAATATGGCCTGTCTAAGGCATGTGTTGCAACCAGTGTACAGTACACCCCCAGCTCACCTGTGTCTGTTTACAGGGTGACATTCCACAGTCACAGAAGTCTGTGGGTGAGTGGATTATGTACTGTTGCAGCCTTGGTCTGGTTCCATCAGACAACTGTTGTGATATGGAAGTGCAGATAACCTCAGCATTCTGGGGTATGTGAGAACATGTCAGAACATTTGTACATCCCCACACATATCTATATAAATGAGTATAACAGGGATGTCACCATAGCTGTTGTGTGTGTGTATGTTATGTAAATGTGCTATGTAGATACATGTGGAGAGTCTATGTATCATTCTACTTTTTATAGCTATATAGCTATATATATATATATATATATATATATATATATATATATATACATCTTATCTTGTTACTATATATATATATATATATATATATATATATATATATATATATATATATATATATATATATATGGCACATACTAAAAGATACAATAATCATGTGTGAGGGGGATAGGGAGAGACAGATATGTATACATAGCTGTCTGTATGTACCGACATATTTCCACATAGCAGGTCTTTTGCCTGGAGAGGCAATAGACTTGGGTTCAAGTTAGCTAAGTGTAGAAACATGCCCAGTGTAACTGTCAGTACTTACAGGGTGACTCCAAGCTAGATCTTCAGAGCTACCAGTACTCCAGTCCAGGATTTTGTGTGCTGCAGACCATTGGCTTGTGCACCTGTTTCTACAGTACAGCACTTCCTTGATATTGTAAAAGGCATTCCCTGGTTGTTTGCTGAAATTAATATGTGACTCATACCTCTCAACTGTACAAATTTTCACAAAATGTCCAGATTTTTGCCTTATATATTTGGTTCATTTTACATAACATTGTGGTTTTCTGGCAAATTAATAGCAAATCATTAAAGACTGAAGTTAAGAAATAATGACAGACATTTGAGTTTCAGACTCCATACACATCAGGAGATTCATGCTAATGCAAAATCTGTTAATCTATCAACTTTCCACCTTTGTAAGGGCAATATTTAAAACGTGTCCTTATTTGTGGGTCTTTGTCCCACTTTTATTCATGGCTTTGGCCAGATTTCTTGCTCTAAGAAGTATGATGCTACTGGAGTACAAGATGTAACACCACACACAGGGTGACGGTCTGCATACCTCTCCCTGTACATGTTTTTGCAGAATGTCCAGCATTTCGCCCCATATGTCTGCTCTGTTCCTCATACATTTGTGGTTTTCTAGTAATATACTGTAAAATGCAGTCAATGAATTGCTGTAGCTAGTGAGACATTTAAGTGATGGCTTTTACATCTTGCAGCTAATCTGAATTGTTGCAACCTGCTGTTATACTAACCACCTTCTAGGTTACACAGAGCATGTATAAATGTTCATCTGTAGGTCTGGCCCTTTGTCCCCCCATTTACTTTGGCTTTGTCCAGCTTTCTTGTAGTGCCAGATTGAGGGGTTATGACAGTCTGTGGGAATACCACCATATGAGTACCTCACATGCAAAATATGTAGATGCTGCCAGATTTGAACCATCAACACCATCACCCATATTAATGTCCCTAACCCAGTGAGCCACACCAGCCGCCAGACAAAAAGGTTTCATTCCTCACACTATCAACAACATACAGACAAACACTGTCACACCTGCGTTATGTAGAAAATACAACGTGTGGCCAGGCTCTATGTCACAGCCCTGGAATTGTCTGGTCTGCTGATATATCATTGCAGACTTACTGGTACAGTAGTTGCATGGGAACACTGATGTGTTGGAGGTATGGGGACGAGCAACCCATGCTCTGTTGGCATAGATATTTGTGTGACTGTTCTGTGACCCCAGTGTTTGGCATCTCCCTTGAATAATGTAGTGGAGTTTCCAGCCATGTGGCCTAGTGAATTTTATGGGGCACATACTATTGGACAGAGTACCTGTTGTCCCAAATGGCTGTTAGATCTCTGCAAGTAGCCCAGTAGCCTGCTATTGATCTCTGCCTACTATATTTCCTTGCATACATGTGGCAGGTCCATACATATGCTACCATAGCAAGTGGTGTATAGGAGAGTGACTTACCTTGTGAATGCAGCAGTTTACAGACCTGTAGTTCAGGGCTGACTCTGATGCATGGAGTACACAGCTAATACATGGTTAGGTACAGGTTGTGTGGGCTGGCTGGCATCATTTTTAGTATATGTATGGGGTCTATATTATATCATTGAACGCTTAAAAAAGCGAATGATGAATAATCAACCCCATGTAAGTGAAAGCTTACAATCTCGAAACCTCAGAACAGTGATTTTTTTCCAAGGGAAACAAATCACTGTTCCAAAAAAAAAAAATTAAAAGAATACATAAACTGGGGGGCTTCACCCCCCACACATGACCCGGCAGTTGATGGAGTGATACCCCTTGCGGTTCATGTAGATTCTACCTCAGGGTAGTGTGCTACATGGTAGAAGAGTCGCATACTGCTGGCCCTCTCCTCAGGTGTGTGGGGCAAATAGATGTGTTTACTGGCATGTGGTAGCCTGGTATCCAGGAACTGGTGGAGTACCCTGGGTGCTTATGCCTGTGAGACCCCATCATGTCCCCAGTTGGTCTTTGTAAAGTACCTGTAGCTAGTCTCCCTGAGGGTAGACATATGTTTGTTTCCACTGAAATGGCTTCCCCTTTGTTGGCTCTGGGTCTGAGTTGAAGGCGGCAGAGCTCAGTGAGTTCTTGTTATATGTCCCTGTACATCTTGTAGTGCTCTACAATCTCCAGCTCATGTAGCTCCTGGAAGGTTACCCTGGGCTTGAACACTCCTCTCCTTCTCAGTCTAGGCCTATTGTCATCAACATCAGCATCAGCAATGACCTCAGCATCTAGCACACACAGATGTAGAAGACCTGCAGCAGCCCCTAGTATTCCTTCAGTTAAAAATCCCAAGTTTGTACTCCACTGGTGCAGAGTATGGGGTAAAATCAGATTGTAGGGTGTATGCAACCTTTATAGTGCTCTGCTGTAGGTGCAGCCTGTGTGATTGGTTACCTATGATGCATTCCATCTGCCAAGTACATCATTAAGGGGTTTTAATCGCCCTAGTTTAAGTCAAACAAGCATCATCAGTACTTAATTTAACATTGGCTTTCTCAGCCAAATTTTTTTTTTACAGCCTTCCTTGCTGAGCACTGCAGAGCACTGCACAAACCCATGCCGCAAACATAAACAATGCTCAGCAGTCAGTAGACACACCCACATGGACGGGCACACTCAGCACAGCGGTGCGTCTTGTAAACACACAGAAACACAATGAAACACATGTCCCAAAGGTAAACAAAGCATAGGAGTCACTGGACACTCCTCTTCCCCTGCTCAGCAGAGTGCTGCACTGCGCAAACTGGTGCCAGTGAGCTTCAATAAGCTTAAAAGAATGCGGACACACCCCCTTTTTATGTCAGCTACCTCTTCTGTGGATACCAACATGGTTCTCTGTCCACATAGATGAGATCTGCAGACACGGATACCCATTTGTGCTATTCACTAACTCCAGTTCTTTTGCATACAGAACCATACACACAACCTGGGAACTACATGATTCCAGGCCCTGCCTTGTTAGCAACCGCAGCAGTCTACATACTCCACACAGGGTCCTATAATGCATTACTGTCACATACTACTAATTTTTGTTTTTACACTTTATAATTTTTTTATTTTTCATAACAGCATGTTTGCACACTGTAGAGCACAAACATAACCTGGTTATTAAAAAAAACTTATTTTAAATTATTTTCCATAAGGTTTTGTACACACAGTGGCTACTTTTGCACATATCTGTGTATGATATGCTATTTCTGTCCTTCTAACTGCACTTTTACAGCCCCTGTTGTCTGTTTAACATCCTGTACACGTAATTTTTCTATGTACATTTCAGATGCCAATATGGGGTCTGCAGGACTGCCTATTTGCTTACTGGATTGCTCTACCACCCTCATTTGCATGCAACTCACCTGCTTATGAGGTGATTTACATGCCATGAACACTTCTGTGTTGGCACGCTCGTGCACACCCCTCAGCTCTGTTTATTGGATCGCACATCTTCTAACTTCCTTGTAAGCACTGTGCCACTATGCCTACATG
Source organism: Protopterus annectens (assembly GCF_019279795.1). Classification (NCBI taxonomy): domain Eukaryota; kingdom Metazoa; phylum Chordata; order Ceratodontiformes; family Protopteridae; genus Protopterus; species Protopterus annectens. The sequence continues at coordinate 208,371,762 of NC_056744.1, read as the reverse complement.
GAAAAAAAGTCGGTGTAGGCTTTATTGAATTCCCCCATAATCAGTTTTATATAATCTACACCCTATTAAGTCATTCACCAACTGAATTTAGTTACTAACAAATGTTAATTACCTATTTCATTCCAAAAAAAATGTCCTCTCAATTAAAAAAACATAGCTTCCACTTGCATACAATACATGCAAACATGTAAAAATATATAAATATATACAGATAAATTGTCATAAATACAAATAATTCAATAAATCTATTAAATATTATATTCTAAATCAAGTCTCATAAAAGGGATCCTCATTTAATTTTGTCAGCTTTTAAAACTAATACACTATTAATACTCATTTTGTCATGGATACTTAGATGTTATGTGGTATTTGGTGTAATTCGCCACAAAAGTTCCCTATTTTCTAATTGGGACTCACAGTTACCTCCTCTAATATCATGTGGTATCTTTTCCAAAAAAAAAACTAGGAACTTCTTGAAATTTTTACATTTATACTGTGTTTAAATTGAAATTACAAACTGTCCCCATTTGCCCCGATCCCCTTCAGTAAAACACACCACACCAAAATGGCATTTGACAACCTTTATTAAGTCCCATTAACATAACTTTATTGAATCATTTCAATTTATTAGTTTTAGTTGTCACCACTGCTCACTTATTTTACTAATCAAAGCAGCACCCTATCACTCGCTTTCATCTTCCAAAACTCCTTGTATGAAAACCCAACACCAGTGGGGAAAGAGAGGAGACAAGCCTGTCCTTCTTTTCCACCTAAGCTCCCAACCAAATAAAACCAATCCAAAATATCTTCAAAAAGAGGGAGAGAAGACGGGTAGGAAATAAATTCACACCAAAATCTGAACCCTTTCCAAGCTACGCTCACATAAATCCTCTAATCTCCACCCCATATCTTACTTCACTTCTTCCCAACTTCCCCCTATTGAATTAACCCTATCTTGCCCAGATCTCTACCTAAACTCCTTCCCCTTCCTTTCAAATTATCCAAGGCTTAATATCTCCCCCACCCATTTCTGCCAACCTAACCCCCTTCTTATCATCTCTGCATAACCCTAAACACTGAAGATGTCTCTGGAAAATTGGTTTGTTCCCAAATCTCATTTGCCTCAATCCCCTTCAGTAAAACACACCACACGAAAATAGCATTTGATGATCTTTATTAAGTTCCATTAACATAACTTTATTGAATGGTTTAAATTTTTAAGCACAAATAAACATCCTTGAAACCATTCACCAGGGTAGCATACCCCCACTCACCCTGTCCAAATAAGCAGCGTTGTCACCACCGCTCACTTATTTTACTTATCAAAGCAGCGTCCTACCAGATGCTTTCATCCTCCAAAACTCCTTGCATGAAAACGCAACACCAGAGGGGGAACAGAAGGGGGACAAGCCTGCTCCTCTTCTCGGTCCACCAGCCTGACTGCAGACTGTTCCCTCTCACCTACTGTATCACCTACTCTAAACCTTCCAAAAATAAACCTAAGTGTACATTAAAAAGATATAAACTAAACTCATTCAGGTGCACCCATCCTCTCTAAGTCAAACTGGGTTCCTGTCCTCAAAGACCCTATGTTCTAATGTCTTAATACCCAAAGTAGCCAGTTACCTCACCAACCTACAATTAACAATCTGCTGAGCCCAATCTAAAGCCATGAAACTATCAGCATTGCTCCAAAATAAACATAGTACTATCTCAAACCCCACAATGCACATACCTGGATATAACCTCTTCAACATAAGTAAATTCTCTCTTATCCTACACCCCAATCACTGCTTTGGAATGATTCCCAAATCTTTACCTGCCAAAAGTACCACCAATACTTGAGGAACCCTTCCATGATTGTATAAAGACAAACTCCTTTATGACCTGATACCACCTGAGGACTCTGATACCATGCCATATGACTCTCCACCCAAAGTGACTCAAACCAATTTTCTTGCCATCTGGCCTAACTATGGCCCACTTCACTGCCCAATGAACACACAAATGGCCCAGAATGAGAATCTCCATTCATAGAAAAAAATAATAATAGTAATCCACAAATTATAGCCAATTATGGAATATAAGACAAAAATCCGCAGTGGTGCAGCAGTAGCGTTGTTGCCTCACAGCAAGAGGTTCTCCCGTTCAATTCTCAGCTAGTGTGCAGGGAGTGCCTTCTGTGTGGAGTCTGCATGTCCTCCCTGCGGGTTGAGTGGCATTCTGAAAGACATGCGTGAATGGGCGTGCCTTCGTTGAAGGTTGGGTATTGAGCTGGCAACTCGGCACCGTGAAAATCTACTGTCAATCATTAGCGGACTGGAGTTCTGCTGTGGCGACCCCTAACTGGGAAAAGCCAAAAGACAACAACAACAACATCGAATATAAGACAAAAAGACATTTGAATACCACTGACTCACTCTCTTGATAACCTCAACTGATCTGCCTTCTCTCGCTAAATCTGAAGCCCTTCCTATGCTAAAGGAAAGAGTAGTATACCTCTCTCCTGGAAAACAAATACAACAAAAGGCCTTCCTCACAGACAAACTAACTACCTGTTATCACCTTACCCCCTACTCAACTGAAAAAAACAAATCTTGAGGACTCCCCACATGGGTCTACGGCAATTTCCTAGCCCACCCCACTGGACACAGCCACTCATTCATATATTTCCCAAGAACTAATTGTGTGCCTTTTCCTAACTAATTTGTTTTAAATCTCTGCATCCAAATGTGCACAGCCACCTTAAATATTATGACATCCCTCAAACTATGACCTTAACAAGTCTGATACCTGAAAAGCCCCTTAATACATCCATAAGGACAATGTCACACAAAAAGTGTAATCCTTTGAATCACCAGCCACTAAGGCTAAACCCACAACAAAACTTTCAAAACCTGTCCGGTCAATGGCCATCGCCTATCCACCTTCCTACAGGCTACTCTACCCTGTCCCTTCAACATGCGAGCAACTGTCCAAGATTTACTGAAATCATGCAACTCTTCCACCCATGCAAATATCCAAAAAAGGAAACAAACGTGTAGAAACCAATAAGGAGATACACTGACCTTCGGCAGGAACGAAGCCTTTAATATAAAACTTTAAACCACAAATAAAAAAACAGTATACAATTTGTATAAAAGACAAATTCCACAAGATAAGTGCTTTTGTCTTGGTAAATTCAAGACTTCCTCAGATATTTTCAAGTTCAAAACACTATGTTTAAATCCCCCTCCAGTGACTACATCACCTCGTTACTAACAAATCAAGAGCAGTATTTCAAACACATCCTTCACTAAATATTTCCCTATAGGTTAACATAACTTATATTAGTGAGTGATATTAAATACACACTCTGCTTACAGATGACCTAAAATTCCCCATAGACAACCCTACACTACCCTTCCTGATGCATGTCTCACCTTGGGCCTACCCCCTTACATCAAGCCTCTGCAGATCACTATAGCGCCTGCAGCCCTGCTCGATTCCTGACCTGCCTCTACCCCACCTATCCCTTGACTATTCCCACAGCGCACTAAGTCAGACATACCTATAGGCACTCCTAATAACATGCCATTAACTGCGGCCACACCATGCAACACTCCAGGGGCTGGAACATCCACTGTGACAGCATCGTTTGAATGCTGAGCCCACTTCCCTTGGACCACAGACCTACTCTTCACAGCTTGATTTCTCCTCTTCCAACTGGACTCCCCAGGTTCTTCAGCCGCCACAGACCCACTGGTAGGCAATTCCTTGGCCACCTCTTCTGTCTGTGAAACAATGGCTATCCCTCACTGCCACAAACTCTGCGTGTTTGCCATCTGCCAAAGAAAGGGCAAACAAAAAAAATATATCTCACTACCTTAAAAGATATTGCCACGGTATATGAGTGCACTTTTCTATTCAATGTCCGCTTGATCTGTACATATCTATACAAAACAAGTCGGCTTCTAAGTTCCATAAGTAACAGAATTTATCAGAAATGTATCCTGTTTAATACCACACAACCATGATTGCGGGTGATGAAAATGCTTATATGTAACATCATCTTTGAGTTAATCACCCTCACCCTAGTGGTTTTCTGGATATTTGGGAAATCAAGCAAAATTCATTAATCCACTTCTAACCCCCAACCTATGTTATTTTCCCCATCCCCCAACTACTCTTCACCACCTTGTCATGCCTCACTGAAATACTGTGTCTCTAAAATTAAACCATGGTTGAACCATAACAGGCATCCTAAAAGCATACATCTCACCTCCTTGCATAGAAATCTGAACAGCGCCATAGATAATGGGGAACCACTAGAGACACTTTAAATATTACTCTTACAAAGTTAACAGTTGACCGACTAATAAACTTTGCATTAGCATAAGCTTTTCAGAAAGGCAACGACTGACAATGAGGTCGGATACCCCCACCCTGCATTACTTTGCACCCGAACTAAAATTTCAGCCATTTGTCTCTGTTATTTTATTATTTAGTTATTTTTTTTTTATTTAGCTTCCTTCCATATTAACACTGTACGAAAAGCTGGAATTACTTACCAGCAAAAAGGAGATGCCAAGTCTGTGTCCTCCTGCACAGATATTTAACAGCTGCTCTGGCTCTAACACCCTACCCATTTACTTGTCTCTCACCCCAAACCTACGGAAATCCCTAGCCTCACTCTAGTTTTCACTGTTAATGGGGCACAGTATCTCATCCGCAGATTGACTGTCCTCACATCCATGCTACTTTACTCCCATTGGGAATGCTGCAGGTGACCGTTAGTCTACCTCACTTAGAGCCCGTGAAAAGTCATTCGCAGCTTTGTCTGACCAAACTGAAACCAACAAAGCTGCGACAGCCTACTACCCTCACCAACGAACACTTTACCCAGGTTAAAACACTGAGAAACCAATGCACAGCTCCTCACCCCCAAAGGGACTAGAGAAACCACCCACCAATGTTGAATTATGACCCCAAAAACAATGTTGAATTATAACCCCAAAGTACCATTAATCTCAAATACACAGACTGCCTCACAAGTGAAGCAAAAGAATGGCAAACAAGCATGTAAGTCTATTGCTAGCCTAATGCCTCACTACTGATTGCCGACTGTAGTACCGTGTGTCATCTTTCCTTGCTTTTTTTTTTTAAATAGGTCCTTTATATATAGATGAAAACAATAGTGCCAGCCTTCCTATCACTGCCGCAATGCTCAAAGCCTCACCCTCTCGACTCTAACACTTTTCATGAAAGTAGAAAAACAAAAAAAACCTTAATACCAACCATTACCCACCTCCTCCATGCACATACCTATTAATCCAAGACCTACCTGACCACAACAGTACCTGGAGGTAGTCTCGGACGTAAATCTGCACTGTAGCAAATTCACACCAAAATCTGAACCCTTTTCACCTACACTCACATAAAGCCTCCAAGCCCCACCCCACACCTTACCTCACTTCCTCCCAACTTCCCCTTATGAATTAACCCTATGTTGCCCACAGCGCTACCTAAACCTCCTTTGGCTTCCTTTCTCTTCATCCAAGCCTTAATAAATCCCCCACCCTCACCCCTTTCTGCCCCCCTAACCCCCTTCTTATCATATCTGCATACCCTACACACTGAAGATGTCCCTGGACAAATTGGTTTGTTTCTAAACTTCATTTAACAAAAGAAAATGTTTATACATCACTATGAGCAACTCAGGAAACAGGAACTAACATTATTAAACCACGTTGTGAGGCGGAGACTTCAGATGTTACACTGTTGAATGGAGTGGATTGTGATGTGTTTATACAAGGTGCAGGTTTCTCTACACTGGAGAATAAGAGACCATGTTGAGTGGTGTACAGTTTTGGAATGCAATATAGAAAAAGGAAACGTTCCAGAGATGTAGTTTATATACATATGCTATACTGTGATCTCACACAATCACTAAATGCACAGTTTAACGTTTTTAATTTTGGTGTTGCTCCTTTTTGATCTTCTTGAGTTGCTGTTATAACATATACACACACGCACACACACACACACACACACACACACACACACACACACACACACACACACACACACACACACAAATGCACACACATTTGTGTGTGTATGAGTGGCTTGTTTAAAGTTGGAAATCACCCAGTTTGTTTTGTGAGGTAGAAGGAAACTGGAATACCAAAAGAAACGCTTCTCAGAAAGTAAGAACCACACATACCCGCAGATACATTAAATAAGATTAGTTATTCAGTAATGAACCTCATACTCTGGTGGAATAGTGCTATTACAAAGAATGAAATACCTGAACTCTGATAATATAATATATTCAGGAAGTATTGCTACTCTAACTATTAAACTGAAAATACTCAAACATGAAATTTCTAGGATTTTGTCAATATAAATAACTAATGGATGAGATGCTAGCCAGAACATACTATGTCACCTGTCATGCATTGGCTGGTTTTCTCTATTTGTACTCAGTGCCAAGCTCAATATAAAAATGAGTTCTCTTTATAGCAAACATAACCTGCAGAATGGCATACTGTAAAACTGTCCAGTATTAGTTCAGCATTTTAATACAGTTGTGGCTATTGCAAGGAATTTCTTTCTTTTTAATGACAATGTTCAAAACACAAGGAAAATATTGTCAGATGGCAGCTTTCCCACTTTTAATGGTATGTTTTCCATACAGTGCATAACTAACTGTGCAGTCACTTATGAAAGATATCTTTGATGTACTGATGTTCACAGAGCTCTATGACTAGAGAAAGTTTTGTGATATACAGTGATGTGTGATTACAAAACAACTCAAGTTTCAAAAAGGGTGTATTTTCAAGTCTTAAAATCTTTTTTTTTTTATATAAATAAAAAATATCTTTATTAAAATATCACGTATGACATAGGCAATCTTACATTTATATAAATGAAAAGCAAACAAGATTGACACAACTTTAGCTGTACACATTATGCATCACAGACACCACTGAGACAATTGTAGTTGCAAACATTATACATCACTTATAATCTATCCAGTCATTGTCACTTAAGCATTATATAGCTCCCTTCAAATCCTGCCTTCTTTTAAACCTCGTTCCTTCTCAGCATATATTGTTCCCACAATTCCCATTTTTTCCTATGTAGTTTGCTCCTTCTCTTTGCTAATTATCCCAAATCTTGTAAAAGAAGCACTGTTGGAAGGGGCAAGTCCCCCTCCCTGTACCTCCACAGTGTGAGTCTCTAACGTTAGACTTCCCATAATCCCTATTACTTAAATATATATTAAATCCAAGATCACTGTATGGCAGGGAAAAATACAAACTCCCAAGATACTGCAATTTAGTCTTTAACATTAAATCCCAGAATTAAACAGTAATGAACAAAAATTAGCATGCCACTCGGTAGTGTGTCATACTTAAGCCTGACATCTGCATCACACATGGTGCAAAAATAATATGCAAACATTTCAGCCACTCCAACAAAGTGAACCGATTCTTTCATGCCATACAAAGACATTATAGTCGACTCCTTTTGTGATCCTCCACTTATTGTTATGAGGTAAAACTATATATTTATATGTTCTCCAAAGTCTATATTACCTCTCAGCAGTGAACTGTTTCAGAAATTTTCTATAAGATAATGTCAGTCATTTTGTAGTAGCAGTGGATATAATATACATTTTCACTGTACAGTGTTGTATCCATCCATTCATCCATCCATCCATCCATCCATCCATCCATCCATCCATCCATCCATCCATCCATCTATCCAGCTATTCATCCATTTTGTTTCAATAACTTGCTGTATCTTTTATAGGGTCACTGGGACACCAGAAGCTACACCTTTAGCCAACTATACTGTAGTTAAATCGTTCTCATAAAGATATATTTTTAAAAAAGGGCTGCTGGTTAAATGTCTACCCTAACTGTACATAGTGTAAATGATACCAGTTCCTTTTATAATTGTAAATAACATGCACATGTATTGTCTGTACTTTTTACTGTAGTATGTACAGCTCTGTGTGTTCTTTAGTCTATGTAAATTTTTTGTTTGTGTCTTGCCTAGGTTGTGGCTGAAAAGGGTCTGTCAACCAGTACAATTACCCAGTTATCAAAATAAAATAAATACATGGGATCAAAGGCTCGAACCCCAGTCTGGACAGGCACCTATCTGTTTCAGAATGAATACTCTCATTCATTCTCTTACTAAATGCATGCCTGCGGACAGTTTGGAGAACAAGACTCACCCACTGCATGTCTTCATGGGGAGGAAGTCAGAGCACATGCTGAAAACCCACATGGTTGCAAGGAGGACATAAAGGGCTTCACAGTGAAGCACAGCAGCTGCAAAGTAACCCAGAAAATCTCTTGCTGTGAAGTGGTATCACTACTCATTGTATTACTGTACTGCTTTAAAAGCTGCATATTTTATGTCTGAATGTAAGGCTTAAGTCAGAAGGACAGACTGGACTTCCTAATGGCTTAGCTTGTACCCAAAGTAATAAACATCATATGTATTTGTGCTTGAAGGTTATGCAAATATAATTAATAATCATATCTTTAAAAATTTCTTAAAAAATGATAATATCTGAAACATTTCTTAAATTTGGACCAGAGAGATGTATCTTCAATTATTTTTCATAACAAAGCAAGCCTGTATGTCCTGATACTTCTCCCTCCATGATTAACTGCAACAACCGTGACCAAATGTGGGTACTCATGACATTAAAAATAGAGCAGTAAGACATGATGATTTCTAAGACATGATTTTATATAATTCCTATACACAAAGGTGGCAGTTCCTTAGAACTCTCAAACGTCCGACCAGTTGCTATACTTTCTCCCCTCTCCAAAGTCCTAGAACATTGTGTACACAAACAAATCATGGCCCACCTCCTACAACATAACCTGATCACCCCTACCCAACATGGCTTTCGTCCACATCACAGCACCTCCACTGCTCTCATCTCTTTCACCAATACCACCTCCCTAGCCAGAAACAACAACAGACTCATTTCTTGTCTATTCTTAGATCTGTCCAAAGCCTTTGACACAGTCTCTCATCCAATCCTTCTCTCAAAACTTTCTCAACTTAACCTTTCCCCAACAACTATTTCTTGGTTTAGCAGCTATCTCTCAGACTGGCACCAATCTGTCAAATGTCTCTCTGCTCTCTCTCCTTTTCTCCCTATTAATACAGGTGTCCCATAGGGCTCCATCCTTGGACCCCTCCTTTTTAACATCTTTACCAATGAACTCCACAACTCCTGTCCCCAGTCATCCCTCATAGAGTACGTGGCCGACTCTACTATTATATCTATAGCTGATAATCCAACTGAACTATAAATCCTCACACAAACATCTTTTAAACACACCGAAACTTGGCTAACTCAACACCTTCTCATACTTAACCCCCAAAAAACAAAACTGCTACTCTTTCTCCCAAAATCCCACCTCTCTCTTAAATCCTTCTTCACCATCTCTTCACTCAACAACACTGTAATAGCTCCAGAAACCCATACCAAGCTCCTTGGAGTAATCATAGATGACCAACTGAAATTTGACCTTCACATTCATCACAGTATGAAGAAGACCCATCAAAAGCTTGGTCTTCTTTATAGAAATAAAAATGTCCCACTTCTGAAACTAGAATAACCCTAGCCAATGCCTACCTCCTCCCCAACATCTTCTATAGCACACAAATCTATACTAACCTACAGTCTATACTTCTCTCTAAACTTGAATCTACCTACAAAAAAGTGGCTAGATTTGCTGCAAACTTATCACCCAAATCCCACCACTGCCTATCCCTCAAGTCACTACACTGGCTTGAGTTTCCAAACCACCTCAAATATACCCAACTTCTCATTATCCACACCATTCTCAACAAACCATCTTCCTGTCCTAGTCTGTCTTCACTAGTCTCCCTCTACACTCCCACTCGGTCATTAAGGAGCTCAGATCAACATCTGCTACAAATTTACAAACCTAACAAATGTGCAGGACAGAACTTATACAGCTACTCTCCAGCCATCCTCTGGAACAAGCTTCCTTTCACTATAAGAAGCCTACCCCAGACCCATAATTTAAAAAATCTCTCTTAAACACTACCTTACCCACCTCACCACTTGCCCCTGCAACCTCCCCCCTTTAACCTAGTACTCATCTTGGTCTCTTCACACCTCTCTCACCTTCCCTTCATCAGCCTGCTGTCGATCTCATCCTCCCTCCCTATCACCTATCAACCCCCTCTAACCCACACACCTTCCTGCTACCCATTACCTTTATACCTCAAGGCCTGCTCTCTCCTACCTACCTCTTGTCAGTACGTACATAACCTTTCCCAACTCATCGCAGGCCACCAATTTCATACTAGGACCCTCTCAATTGCTAATCCACAAATCCTATCAACTTATTATCACCCCTCTTTACTAACTCTGCAAACTCCCCCCCAGATCCCACTGTTCCCCCCCTACTTATCCTACTTATATCACCCTCACCTACCCTCCATCTGCTCTAACTCCATTTACAACTTTAAAGCTGCCATCTAACTGTATCTGTGTTAAAACTCTCACTTGCCTCCCTGTTTATATGCAATTAACTATCATTACTCTATTTGTGCATTTAGCAAAATTTGTGTTCTACAGTTTTTGCATTCTTCTATTGAGTATTGTGTAAATAGCAGACTTTTTGAATTCTTATATTATTCTACTGTATACTGGAGCTTTTCTCCCTGAGACTCTGCTGAAAAAGGGCTCTGTCCCAGTCAGACTATCCCGGTCAACAAATGTCAAATAAAATAAAATAAAATAAATACATTTGTTCCTGAGAAGCCCAGCTTACAGTAAGAGATGCAAACATAGAGGCAGACTGGAAGTCACATTGCTGGGCACGGTGATAGAAGTACCACATTTCTTTCAAACTGAAAATGTGGTTGAAAGTGAAGGAGTTCATTAGCATGTGAAGACTGCAAGTTGGCAAATCAGGTATGAATCAGCCAGGGTCACTGTTTAAGTTTCATATTTTTTTCTCCCTGACATATAAATAATTAGTTGTCTATTAACTTAGTTTTTGTGTTTAATTTTGATTTCTGATATGGCAAGAAACCTTCTTCCTAGATGTCCATAGTAAGCTATGTTTTGTGGGGAAAAAAATTGCTGAGAATAGGCTTGAGGGCACAAATTTTGAGATGTGCTTTGGTATACTGCAGAGGCATCAGATGTTGCTATAAATATATATATATATATATATATATATATATTTTTTTTTTTTTTTTTTTTTTTTTTTGCATAAACTTCTCCATGTGGGTCTATCCAGTACATCAAATCACAAATGTGAGTGTCTGTTTAACATCTACTGAAAATTACTAATCAGAGAAGGGGTAAACAGAATGATAGCTTGGTTCGGAAACAAACTCCTTTGTGTGGAAACCTGCAAAATGACTGACTGACCATAAACAACTGCGTAATTCTGTTCACCACATCAGCTTTAAACTTGTTTGTCATAAATAACAATTGTGAATTAACACAGACATGTACCAGATTGCTCACATTGACCTATGTTCTGATTGCCTGTTATTCAGTGTGTGTCTGTCTGAGTTAAGTATGTAAATAATCTCAGCAGTTATATCCACCCATTAAGACAGCTGTGGCAGATAGATCTGCCTTTAGCTGCATATGGTAGGAACCTGATTAAACATGCAAACGAGTAGTTATAAAATATACACTCGACAGTATGGAATACCTTAATGAGTTTCAAAGAACTTATAACTTCTTACCCTTGGGGGTTAATTAAGTTCACATGACATGCCCCTTTTATTTTATTAACTTTTTAATAAAAATGGAAGGAAATCAACAAAGCAAAAAGCTAGAGGCAAGAATACTCGTGCCTGCAATATAAGGATTGAATCCTATCATAATCAATTGAAATGAACATCTGATATTTATAACCTGCTTATCTAGAATTCATTTGATGATAGTTGTCATGGTATAGCTTGCAGGGATGTATGTGCACAAAGACATTCAGTTCATGAGCAAATGGTGCTTCCATACCATTAGCAGTGTCAATTTTATTCTAGATGTTTCAAAACCAAATAAACTATACAGATGTTGACCACACAGGCTGCAAACACAAGCCTTTTTAAACTTCTGCAGTGCAGCATCCCCTTCTTTGGTGCTGTTGTTAACTCACTATAATGGTTTTCCTGCTTCAGTAGAATGGCACACATAGTTTGAAATGAAAATTCAAGCAGTTCTTGTTTACAGCTTACTTGTTAATCTATTAAAGGATATGTTATTATCGGTTATTTAGTTTTATTTAATCTAATTATAGGAGCACAGCTGCTATTAAATATGTCATTCAGTTACTAATTTTGCTTTTAAAACTGCATAAATTTAATATCGTACTGCTACGTTTACTGTGTAGCATCTGTGGCAAACAATGGATATATTTTATGAGTCTTCAAGAAAACAGGATACTATCCATGGTATATCAGGCAATCATTTTGACTAACCTGAAAGCTGAGTACTTAGCAGAATTAAATGATCTCCTGGAACAGAAAGAGTGCATCCTGCTATAAGCCATTAAACTCCATACGCTGTCTGTAAGGGCGTCCTCATGTCATAATAATACAAGCACAACAAAGTGTTATCTAGGAAAGCTTTAGGGGAAAAAAACATCAAAACTAAAATTAGCTTAGCACAATTTGCATATGTTGTATTTTATTTAACATACTTCAGTTGCAAAAGGCTTGACCCTGAGCTAGGCATATAATTTATTATGCAACACCTTGATTTCATAATGCAAAATCCAGCATTCTGACTGATTAAATGACCGTTTCTTGCCAGAATTGTAAAGTATTACTGCTTCTTGAAGGTTGTTTCAGTAAAATCACCTTAGGTGAATTAAATATGCACCAAGGGTCAGTCTGCTGACAATTCCAAAATCAAAATAAAAAATTAAGATAAGAATAACCTTAAAAATAAAGCCACCTCCACTCTCCTGTTGTTCAAAAATACACTGCAGCACAAAAAGGTCAAGTAATAATAATCAGTATTACAAAATAAACACATTTAAATATCACCTGTATTGATTGCATAAATTCTGGCCCATTAATGCTGTAAACTGCTGCATGAATAATGCTCGTGACAAGTCTCTGTCATATGCTGGTCTTACCGGTGTCAGAATACAAAGTGAGCAAGTATATGTATTAAGAAGGGATCTACTAAAAATAAAAAAGTCATACCAAATAATTTTGTTTGTAATAGCACTATTTCACTCAGGTCATATGTAGTGAATACTTTACCCACACACAAGAGAAGAGCTTTTGGCAGGTAGATGCATTTAAGATCAATAGACACACATTTCCACCAACATCTACAGTTCTCTCTTAAAAACTCATTTGCTGGAATAAAATTCAACCAGTCTTGCTTATCGGTGTCACCATGGGCAATGTAAAGAACAAACTATGAATATCTAGCCACGGATATACTAGTGACTGTACCAACCCATCACAAAACAAAGTGCATTGTAGAAACACATTTAAATACACAGCAAATAAATACTTTATCTCCTTTTGGAGAATTCAAGTGGTATTGATAAACATGGTATTCCATTGTGTGTGGGGCCCGTATGTAGCACAAACCACATACCAGAGCACTACATGATTTATGAAAGCATCTTGGAGTATTATCATACACTGATACATCACCATTAAGTACACTGTTCAATCACAGCCTAATCACTGACTTTGTTCCTGTGGAATGGAGAACATCAACAGTTATTCCCTTCCACAAAGGTGGCTTAGCAACAGACCTAAGGAATTATGGACCCATAAGTCTGATCAGCCTCATCTGTAAAGTCATGGAACGTATCATCATGGACTTCATAAATAAAGACAGATGACCTCCAAACCCTGGATCTGACCCAATTTGGCTTTGTCAAGGACAGATCCTGTCTGTTAAACCTGGTGGATTTTGTCGAAAATGTGACCAGGGCCACTTACAAGGGCAAATCTGTGTGCACAGCATACCTCAACTTGGCAAAGGCCTTTGACACAATCCCACACTCCGGCATTACTGATAAACATAGCAAACTGAATGCAAACCCCTTTGTTGAAAGATGGGTTGCCAACAGGTTCACAAACCAGTCACACACTATCAAAGTGAGTGACTCCACATCAACCAGCAGACCTGTCAACAGTGGGATTCCACAAGGGTCAGTGCTGGGCCCCCTACTATTTGGTATATTCTTCTCAGAAGTTCAGGCCAAAACTAAAGGGCTGTGGCTGACCAAGTGTGTGAACAACTGCAAACTAGGTGCAATTATTGAATCCCCAAATGATGTCAGTATACTTCAAGAGGGGCTTATGCAGACCAATGACGGTGTCTTACTCATGGTCTCAAACTGAATGCAAAGAAAAGCATCATCATTCCCTTCGGTAAAAGCAATGCCCCTTCACATTATCAAATTAACAACAATATCCTATGTACCTACAAAGTGGTAAGAGATCTGGGATCACAAGTAGACTATGACCTTAATTTTGACCACCATGTGTCTACTGTAGTAAGAAAGGCTTTCTACATAGCACACTTGATTAGCAAAGGCATCGCCTCTAGAACAAACAAGGTTATATCCCCTCTATACTCATCACTAATCAGGCCCATAATTGAGTGTAACACCCCTTTTGGCATGTACCATACAATGGACTTGCAGCAATTGTATAGACCTCACAGCACGTGCCTTACACAGACCGACTGAAGTCCCTGTCACTATACTCAGTATCGTATAGACTTCTTAGGGGAGACTTATGCCTGGCATACAGAGCAATCTCTGACCCAAACCTAGTGAATTTGCTGCACATCTGTAAATCAAACAGAACTAGAGCTACCCATTCCAGGGGCCTAAATATGCCCTGCAACTTGAATAGGACATGCTGGAGGGACAGATTTGTCTCCCAGTGACTGCTGCATCTTTGGAATAGGCTTCCCATTCATCTAAAGCACAGCACCTCTATGACACTAGTCAAAAGGAACCTGGACGAGTGGATGGGCATTATAAATTCTTACCAGGGATAGTGCCCACAACTCTCTTGGACATGGGTAGTCATTAATAAATACAATCCTGGGTGTTGACTAGAATATCTATGGTATTACATTGGGATGAAACTGCTAGGCTTGAAATGACCTCTAGGTCGATAGCCTAGGACTCCAGGTATGCAACTGGCAGGAAAATGAATGAAGACAGATCTGTGAATTCACAAACTTGTGAATTATGGAGCGCAGTGTGCATGGGAAGCTTAACATTATGGATGTACTGACATGTATAAACCAGGCAGCATCTCTGATGACCCATACAACTGATTTTTGTGTTCATTTGAACAATGTTGAGCAGTGACATCAGCATGAAATCATGTACTAGAGCCAAAAACATTGTTTAAATCTTAATGCTGTACCAGAGGCACCCTCATATGGCATTCTGATCTGAACAAGAACCTCCTACAGACTGATGAAGCAAAGCTTCCACGAGTGGAACAGTACACCAATGTACCACGTCATTACAATAGCATTCAAATAATTATCAAAACACTGAATGCACTGCAGAGTGTGACACTTGAAACGGGTGGAAACGGATAAGACACTGAAGAGTGTATTTGTGAGCAGAGAGGTATGAGTTAAATAATTTAACAAAATGGAATAAATACACTACTAAGTACAGATTGTTAAATATATACATAGGAATGTTTACAGTGCTGTGGCATTACATCACAGTGGTATGGTGCTATATTTACAGTGCAGTGGCATTACATCACAGTGGTATGGTGCTACATTTACAGTGCTTTGGCATTATATTTAGAATGGTGTGGTATTATTTTTAGAGTAGTGTGGCATTGCATTTACAATGCTATGGAATCACATTTACAATGGTGTGGCATTACATTTACAGTGCTTTGGCATTACAGTTACAGTGGTGTGGCATTATATTTACAGTGGTGTGGCATTACATTAATATTGCTATGGCATTACATTTACAGTGGTGTGGTATTATATTTATAGTGCTATGGTGTTACATTTCTAGTGGTGTGAATTTACATTTATAGTGCTGTGGCATTACATTTATATTGGTGTGGCATTACATTTACAGTTTTGTGGCATTACATTTACAGCGCTGTGGCATTATATTTACTGTGGTATGGCATTACATTTACAATGCTGTGCTATTACATTTATATTGGTGTGGCATTGTATTTATATTACTATAGTGTTACATTTATTTACAGTGGTGTGGCATTATATTTACAGTGATGTGGCATTACATTTGTAGTGCTGTGGTGTAACATTTATAGTGGTGTGGCATTACATTTACAGTGCTGTGACACTGCATTTATATTGCTGTGGCATTGCATTTACAGTGGTGTGGCATTACAGTTACAATGATGTGGTGTTGCATTTACAGTGGTGTGGTGCTACATTTACAGTGGTGTGGTGCTACATTTACACTGGTGTGGCATTATATTTACAATGTTGTGGAATTACATTTACAGTGGTTTGGCATTACAGTGGTGTAGCATTATATTTACCGTGGTGTGGCATTACAAACAACAGTTGTCACAGTCACCAAGCTGCAGTGTGGTGACAGACAGCATTGCCAAATGCATGTTGATATTTACAGATTTCTCAGACAATGATTTTATGATATGTGCTGTTTATTTAACTGTAATACCAAAGAATTATGCTGTATGAAATGGCACTAGTAGAAATACATACTGCATCAAGCTATAGATGAGTGTTTATATAGTACACATGCAGAACTTGTTTATGTCTCATTGAGTTTGTCTCTGTATGAGCTTGTTCAGATGCAAGTGCAATACATGTTCATGAATCACTTCCTACCCAGACTGTGAATAGTTTATTCTGTAAACATCCCTTGCATCAGAGAGGAAAATATTTTCATTAATATTTACTTGTTTATCCTTTTTTGACTGGGTAAGCCCTATTAGGCTTATGACTTCTTTTCAGGGGAGACTCAATGTAGTATTTATATTAGGGAAATTTGGCCAGGGCATCAGTGAACTTCCCCTACTCTTTTAGATAAGTGCCATGATATTTGGGGGAGGGGGCAGTACTGTCCCACTTTTGCTGGGGGGAGGCTCTACCTTTATAACCAAACTTTGGTTTCCCAATGAAGTTGTGACATTTTGGGGGGGCAGGAGTATAATGGAAGAGTGTGATGTCTCACCCCAACACCACAGAAGCGCAGCCATGTTCCCTCCCATCCCCTCTTAGACCATTCTCTGCCCTGCACAACTCCAGCCTTTGTTAGGGACATTGCAGGGAATGCCCATGTAGCCTAGCCACCTCCTTTCCCTGGGATGAGCAGACCCCCATGCCTGCATGGTACTCTGTTAGATGCCAGAGCCGATGCTCACTTGGTCTGTAATCAGCGCTTTATTCCTCTACTCTACTGGTGTAACTCTGGTAGCTGAAATTCTGCATCTTTTGCCCATACTGATTTTTTCATGAAGATAAAGTAAATGAATGTATATGAGTATTTTGATAATTCACATTTGATTTCACTAAATATTTTCCTCAGTTGTTACCAAAAAACTTAAATCTCGGTCAACTCTGTTTATAGGCAGAACAGTACTCATGCTGAAAAATCGTCTTAATGGGGTAGCAGTTACTGTTGTTTTCTTGTTGATAATAGCTGTGAATAAACTGGTATATAAGTTGGGTATATTTTTACTAGAGATGGCCACTTCACTATCAGTATGTTTTCTCTTTTTTTATTTGATCATTGAATGCTCCAGTGTTTATTTACAACTGACCATCCCCGTATGAGTTAGGAGTTTATGCAGTGAGGAATCTCACCTTACTCTATAATTTATTATTTCACAATATACTTCACTAATCATTTCAGATCTGTCATAATCATGTGATGAAATTACATCCTTTGCTATTGTTTCTTTATTGTTTTTCCTACCAGTGAACCTATACTGTAGGTTGCATCCACAGATGACATCTGGCAAACAGCACACACTATATCCCCTCCAGTAACATTTAGCCACTTAAGCTTTGTTGTCATGGAAAAGCTATAATGATGATGGCAAAATCCTGTGCTACCCATGGCTGACTTGAGTATAGTGCTACTGATACATACATCTAAGCATGTACATGTGGCTGATTGACAGTGTGTATATATATATATATATATATAAATATGTGCTAAGCAATGCATAACTGAAGGTGGCTATGATATGTGGTGTTTATTTATGTTTATGTAACTATGTATTGGGCAGCACAGTGGTCCAACGAGTAGTAGTGTCACCTCACAGTAAATGACTAACTCTGCGGTTTGGTTCTTGTCTGGGTGCCTTCTGTGAAGAGCCTGCATGTCCTCTACGAGATACACCTGTCCCTCCAAACTGCTCTGTTGATGCTGTGAAAAAGGTTTAGATCCCTGGACTGTGCATTTCTGATGCCACTTGACTTGCTGATGTGTAGCAGGTCCATTAGTACTGGGTCAGAGGATGCCTTGTATGCCAGACACAGGTCACATATTAGCAGTCTGTTTGATACTGAGTATAGTGACAGCACTTTGAGAAGGTGCATGTAGGACATATTGTTTAGACCTTATATCCTTTTAGTAAGGTATATCTGTGGGTGTTCCAATTGTTGCATGTATTTGGACAGATACATAGCAAAGGGGGCATTATATTTAATGAGTGGATTAATGAGGGCTGAGCAAAGGGGGACAATGACATCCCTAAATCTAGATACAATCCATTTGTTTATAAACTGTGAAATATAGGACTTTCTTACAACAGTGGACCCATGTTGGTCAAAGGTTAGATCATTATCCACATATGTTCCCAAATACCAAACAACTGGGTCAGCTTTTAGGGACATATTGTCAACATAGTAGTTCCCTGAGGTAGATGACTTTCCAAAGGATACAATAATGCATTTTTTGTCATTTGGTTTCAGTCCATGATTTTGGTACCAGTTATGTATTTGGGACAAACCTTCCTGCAGCATGGCTAAGTCATTTGGGGAGTCAATGACTGTTCCTAGCTTGCAGTCATCTGCAAACTTAGCCAGCCAGAGCCTTTTGGTATTGTCTTTAAATTCAGAAAAGTAGATACCAAACAGGAGAGGTCTCAGCACAGAACCCTGGGGGACAACATTGGTAAATGGTCTCTTTGTGGAGGTAATTTCCCATATTTTGATTATCTGCATCCTATCTGTGAGCCAGTTGGAAATTCAGCAGGTGACACAGGGATTTATTCCCACTTTATTTAGCTTTTCTACTATGCCTGAGTGGGAAATTGTGTCCAAAGCTTTGGCGAGGTCAAGATATGTGGCATGTACTGTTTTGCCTTCATCCATTGATTTGGTGATCTAGTCAAAAGAATCCACTAGGTTGAGTAGGCATGACCTGCCCATGGCAAATCCAAACTGAGACACGTCCAGTATTTGGAGGTTACCTATGTATTGATTGATTAATTCCAATGTAAGCTATTGAATTTTTCATAGGTAAGGAACCAAAGTTTATTGGTAAAATCACAATAATAAATTATTTTGTAAATCAAGAAGCACTCAGATCTTTTATTAGATAATAAATGTTTACTCTAGTGAAGTCCCTCTATACGACAAGGCTTACTGTTAGTAACTGATCCTTATTCTCCTGCACAAGGCTTACTGTTAGTAACTGATCCCTGTTCTCCTGCACAAGGCTTACTGTTAGTAACTGATCCCGATTCTCCTGCACGAGGCTTACTGTTAGTAACTGATCCCTATTCTCCTGCACAAGGCTTACTGTTAGTAACTGATCCCTATTCTCCTGCATAAGGCTTACTGTTAGTAACTGATCCCTATTCTCCTGCACAAGGCTTACTGTTAGTAACTGATCCCTATTCTCCTGCACAAGGCTTACTGTTAGTAACTGATCCCTATTCTCCTGCACAAGGCTTACTGTTAGTAACTGATCCCTATTCTCCTGCACAAGGTTTACTGTTAGTAACTGATCCCAATTCTCCTGAACTCACTCATCAGTCAGTTTTCAGTAAACTGTCAAATGTCTGCCATGCTGTTCACAAATCTGCATCGATCATTTCCAGTTATTTCTGGCATATGCTTTTCCAGCCTTGCAGCTCTAATAGAAAAAATATATATATAAAATCAGGTATCAATATTTGTCTGTAGAAGGATGACAAATGAAGTTATCTACACTTCATCGGTATAACCATTTATATGGCTTTATCAAACGCTACAGCAAAATATAGAGCTACATTATCTTTATTTTTGACATAATATTTCTGATGGTAAGTCATCATGGCCCACTGCTTGGCACCTCACCATTCATCTTCTTCCAGAATTTTCAGTAGTCATAGGAACTATTTTGGTCACTAGCCTGTTCTACCATAACTTTTAGTATGCCTGTATTTTAAAGATATTTGTGTGTTTCTTTTGTTATATTTTCCCACTGAGAGTTTGCAGTATATAAACACTCATAAACAATTTTTGAACACTTCTGTGATCATGAGTGGCTTTTGGACAAAGAGCTCGCCACTACGTCACAACCCTACTGCATTCTATTTATTTTTTATTTATTTATTTATTTACATTGGTTCACTTGGGAAGACTGACTGACTGACTGGCTGTAGAATCCCTTTTCAGCAGAGGCCTGGGGACAGAAGCTCCACTGATACATTGTAACACGGGAAACAATGTAGCTTACCACTGGTAAATTGTAAACATGAGTGTCATCTTTGACAGTGCAGTATTAGAAAATAATACACAATAGTATATTGACTTGGTTTATGTTACATAAAAGCATATTGAATAAAAGTATACATTCATACCATTCCAATTACAATATCATGTTGAAATGTATTCTAGTATATACAAGCACTTGTAGTAGAACATCTATAAACATGGGTATGCATGAGTAAACATTTAAATGCCAGTATTAAAGTGGACATTAGACTAGCTATTCAGGCTACATTAGGTTAATGGGTTTACTATTACAATGTTGAGGTAAGAATGCATGCATATGAAAAATTTGAACTACAGATGTTCAAATGTTTCATATGAGTGCATCTCAATTATCGAACATTTATATTAGTGAATGCACTGTGCATTCACTAATATAAATGCGAAGAACTGTACAGAGATCGCAGTACAGTGTGGTTAAGGAAATTCACCCCTTTCCACAATGCAGTGCGATCTCAGAGTTGGAATATTTGGGTAGCAGGGGGTGTGTGGGCACAGCCCTCCAGAGGGGGGTGGGTGCAGGAGGGTTTGCCCCCCTGCAAAAACGGGATGTTGTTTTGGAGTACAGGACTTCACGGGAGGGATGGCATATTTGGTAATTTGCCGTAAAATGTTGAATTCGACTTTTACGGCTATTACTGACAGTTTTTGGCATTCACAACAGTCACAATTGTTTAGATTCGACAATAAATGTTGATATTTAATTATGAATTTATTTGTATTTTCGTAATTTTAATAGTCAATCAGGTTAAAGTACCCTTGAGGGTAGAGTAGGAAGAAGAAGGTTATAGGGAAAACAGTGTTAGTTGTGGACAGTAGTGTCAAAAAGTGTTTGTCTAAGTGTAGGGCTATAGCAGTATTTATAAGAGGCTTACAATATGGTCATTTTATTTACAAGTAAGATTTTACTGTTTATAACTACAGTTTTGAGAGTGAGAAAATGTGTGAAAGTTGTGATTAAGGGAGAGGGTCGTTTATGTTACAGTTAGCTCAGTAAGGAGCAAGAGCTTAGCTAGGAGGCCGTGAGGTGGTCTTCTAGATGATCTTTGAAAGTGCATGGGTTGTTATTGAGTCTTATTGTTAGAAGTAGTGAGTGCCATAGTTTGGGATTTGAATACAGTGAAGGACTTCCTCATGCTATGTTACTCTCTTTGTAAACATATAGTTAGACTTTCTTTAGTAAGCATAGGCTTTTGGGGGTCATTAGGGTTGCTTGATAATTTTAAGACTGGTTCACTTGATGAGTTTATATGCAAGGTTGTCAGAAATTGAGGTAATAAGGTAATTATAGACAGTTAAGATTTTTGAGGGCAGTGCGATGATTGGCCATGTAAGAGGTACTGCAGGCAAACCTGGCAGTTTTGTTGTAGCATAGTTGTAGCTTGGAGATTTGGTTAGCATGGATATTTACAAGTGTAGGGGAGACAGAAAAGTACTGTTGGTAGTAGATAGGTGGTTGTGAGAGGTTTTTTTACTAGGACCAGTGAGTTACTGTTTTATTTGGTATAATCTGTCATGTTTTCTATGTCTCTTTTTGACCATGTCTTGTATGCGCAGGTCAAACTTTATTTTTTATAGTGACACCTAGCAGCTTAGTATACGTATCCCTTTGAATTTGTCTTTTGTTTAAGGAACTGGTTTTGAAGTTCAAATTGGTGACTGAATGAAATTTAGGGGTGAAGAGATGTATTTTATGTAGGAGTTATCAAACATTTAGAGCTGTCTACCCAACCTTGAATGGGAGATAAGGACTCTTGGTAAATTGTTTGGCGTTTAGACAGACTGTCAGCTGTATAGATGATAATGAAATCATCTGTGCATTGAATGAGGAATGCATGAAGAGAGACTCTATGGAGGTCATTTAAGAAGATGTTAAATAGTAGATGTGCTAAGATAGATCTTTGTGATACCTCAAAAGATACCGAAACAAAGGAAGATACTAGATCTGATTAGTACTTTACAGCTTTCGGTCTGCTTTAATAGCTGATAAAACACTGGCAGTTGGAATGGGAGAGACCTATATACTGTAGTGTTTGGAGCAGTTTGTCATGTAAAACAGTATCATACAAGAGTATATACAAGAATAGTCAAGAAACCATTTTATCATTGTTATTATTAAAGCTGATGCTATAGACAATGTCCAAGGGAGCAGTCATTGTACTGTGATTTGGTTTAAACCCATGTTAGGAAGGAAAAAAATATTGTTATCTATAAGGTGTTAGAGCAGTTGAGTGTGAATGTATTTTTTAATATTTCTGGGGGGGGGGTAGCAATTGTTCTGTAGTTTGAGAGCTCTACAGAGTTTCTGCCTTTATGTAATGGCAGGATGTCAGATTTTTTTCCAGACAGCTGGAGAGTACTAGTAGCTTTCTTGAATAGATATTTTGATTACTTTGGATACATGGTAGGCTACTGCATATGCAGTAATTTGTCGTGGGGTTTAATTTGAGTAGAGGTTTATTGATGGTGGATGTGGGGACTGGTTCTAGAGTAAAATAACTATTGTGAATGCCAGTGTGAGGACAGTTGGGAGGGTTAGTATTGCTGTTGGTCTTAATGAGTTTGGTAACAGTTTTGATGAACTGCATGTTGGGTGGCAGAGTGATGTAGGGGTTAACATTGTTGCCTTGCAGCAAGAGGTTTTCCAATTTGATTCTTGGCTAGGGTGCCTTCTGTGTGGAGTTTGCATAACCTCCCTGCATTTGTGTGGGTTTCCTCAGGGTACTTTGGTTTCCTCCCACATTCCAAAGACAAGCATCTGGAGTGTTTCTCCACGGGTCTCTGCTGAAAATAGGCTTTGTCCTAGTCAGACTTTCCCATTCAACAAATGTTAAATAAAAAAATAAAATAAAAACATGTTGAAGTTGGCAATGATAGCTTCTGGTGAAGGCTGGGGATAGGAAATGGTTGCTTGACTCTGTCAAGGTGTAGGAGCTTATTCATGGAGTCTCAAAAAGCTTTAGGTTAGAGTTTTGGAGTGTAAGGTAGTATTTTTTTTTGTTTGAGGTGACTTTACTTTTATGAGGTTTCCAAGCTGGCTGAATAACTACTGGCTCTGTTGTATTTTTTGTTTTAGCTAGGATATCCAGGCTGTATTTCTTTTATGGATTATTTTTTAGTTATTTGTGATAAAAATGGGACAGGAGTTAACTTTATTCTCTTTTTTTCTCATGGGGTCATTTTATTGATTATATTGAAAAAGATATGATTAAAATCCAGCGTTGTATTGTCTAATGGAAAGTATTTAAGTGTTTTACAGTTACATGATTTTAAGGTAGATATGAGTGTTTATCAGCTGTGGTGGTGGTGTGAACTATGTGACAGTGGTGGTGTTCTGGTATTATACATAAGTGTGCCTAAAGGCATAAGTTTGCAAATGGTCACTATGAGTATCTCAGTGTCAGTAGATGCATTTTTACTATGACTGGATGTTAGAACGGAGTCTATTGATGAGTTTTTGTTTGATTTATAATACCTGGTAGATGTAGTCATAAGTTGTGTTAAACCATCCCTCCTTGGTCAGATCCGACCACAAACTGATAACCCTGGACATCCTCACCCCTACACCTCCCCAAGTAAAAAAAAACATAGTCAAAAACCTTTCCAAAGCAAACTTCAAACTACTTGCATCCGAAGTGGAAAGCTTCACTATCCCCCTGCAGAAGGATAATGATATCCAGGAGGTGGAATCCTACACCAAGGCACTCTATATGCATCTTCAGGATTGCATGGACCGTGCTATCCCAAATAAAACCAAGACTCTATCCTCAAGCAAGAAGAAACCAGTCTGGTGGACTCCAGCCATAAGCAAACTATACAATAAAAGAAGGAGACTTATACAAGAAAAGGCCAAATCTCAAGTAGAAAAATCATCCCTGATCAGCATTAGTAAGAAATTGAGGGCCCTCATCAAGTCAACTAAAGCTAATTTTGAAAAGAAAGTTGCCAAGGATGCCAAGGATAACCATAAGGCCTTCTATGGCTACATTAAAAACCTAAATGGCAACGCTCAGGTCTGTTCTGAGCTAGTACAAAATGGAACAAAATACACTGACCCTTCTGACATTGCCAACATCTTGGCTGACAGGTTCAGTGCAAATTTCTCCCCCTCCTCACCACCTACAGGGCCTATTACCATTCTAGGGGATTGTGTAAGTCCAATTATTACTGATACATTGGTTAACAAGGCTCTATCTAAAGCTAAAAACACTGCCTCCATGGGACCAGCTGGTGTCCCAGGCTGTGTCATATGTGAGCTCCAAAAGGAATTAACCCTGCATCTTAATACCCTGTTCAGTCTCAGCCTCTCCACAGGATATGTGCCCAGAGAATGACGCACGGCAACGGTGGTCCCGCTACACAAGGGTGGGGCCACAACTGACCCTGGGAACTATCAACCAATAAGCCTGACCAGTCTGATCTGTAAGGCTATGGAGCGAATCATTATGGAACTCATAAATGGAGAGATTGGGAACCTCCAGTCGCTGGACCCCACACAGTTCGGCTTCATCAAGGGCAGATCATGCCTCCTGAACCTGGTGGATTTCTTTAAGACAGTTACTCAGGCTATAGATAAGAGAAAGGAGGTACACATGGCTTACCTTGACCTTGCTAAAGCATTTGACACCATTCCCCATTCGGGTATTATTGATAAGCTCACCAGCCTGGGCATAAACCCTTACATCACAAGATGGATTGCAACTGGCTCTCAGACAGATCCCATAAAGTAAGAGTAGTGGGATCTGTGTCCGAATCCAGACCACTAATGAGTGGTGTGCCTCAGGGCTCTGTCCTGGGGCCCCTCCTGTTTGGCATATACTTCTCAGAAGTACAGGCAAGCACAGAAGGGCTGTGGCTGACTAAGTTTGCGGACGACTGCAAACTGGGTGCTATAATAGAGTCTCCGGCCAACATGGAGATCCTCCAGAAGGGCCTAAATGAGACTGATACATGGTGTCAAATCCATGGTCTCAAGCTAAATGCAATAAAATGCATAGTAATCCCCTTTGGAAAAAACAGAGTACCCACAAACTACAACATAGGAGGTAATCCCCTGAAATCTGAAGAAGAAATAAGGGATCTAGGGACCCAAGTAGATAGCCAGCTTTCCTTTGATAACCATGTTGTGGTTAGAAAATCCTTCTATGTGACCCATCTGATCATGAAAGGGTTCGCATCAAGATCTAAGGATGTAATGGTGCCCTTCTACTCTTCCCTCATCAGACCCATTATTGAGTACAATGCACCAATTGGAATGTACCTGGCCAGACATCTCCAGCAGATGGAGAGACCTAACCAAGAGAATTACTGGCCTCAAACAGTTGCCCTATGCAGCACAATTGAAAAAGCTAAGACTGTTCTCTGTTGCATACCACTTTCTCAGAGGTGATCTCTGTCTAACGTACAGAGCCATGTCCAACCCAGAATTGTTGAACATGCTCCATCTTAGCAAAACCAAATCTACTCGAGCTACATGCTCTAGGGATATAAACTGCAACACAACAATGAATAGAACATGCTGGAGGGATAGAGTCCCTTCGCAGAGACTTCCCTTACTATGGGACAGGGTCCCGATCTACATAAGACTATTACTCTTCAAGAGGAACCTTGATGAGTGGATGGGTAACAGAAAGTTCACATCGGGGATCACACCAACAGCACTAGTAGATAGGGGCCAAGGGTGCTAGCTGCTAGTACAAGGGTCTAGGGAACTACTAGAGGGGCGGTGAATACCACACAACATGGCTGGGCTAATATATGCCTTAGGGCAGATAGCTCAGTACCAACCTATGAACCTATGAACCTATGAACCTATGAACCTATGAACCTATACATGATTATTGAGTGCTGAGATGTTTTCATTGTGATTGAATTACAGTCTATGTTTAAGTCACCTTAGGTAATTGATTTTTGGAGGATGTAAGTAACTATCTAGGGGAATATTTCTTCATCTGTATTCATCTGTAGGGATGTTATTACCTGATTAGATGTATAAAACAATGTAGCAGATGTTTTTATAATTAAGTTTGAGAAAGAAGAAAATTAGTTTAGCATTTGCATTTTCATATACAAATGCATGTAATTGGGATTATTAAAAAAGCGTTTCTTATATATTATCATTTTTTTAATTTATTAATATATTATACATTTATTATTCATTTATTAATGTATTTTCATTTAATCCTCTCCATTTCACCTTTAACTGTTACACGTCCCTCACTTAACAGACTTTCCATGCCCGATCTTTTTCTTTTAGTCCCTAGTACCTCTTTTCTCCAAATATTGGCAGACTGTCATTATTTTGTCACTTCCATTTTTATCTTTTCCCAACTCTCAAGCATTGAATGAGCATTTCCATTGTATTCACGTATCATATTTGATAGAATTTGTTTACAACAGTTTGAGACATCCATAGCTTTTAAGCAATAAAAAAGAAATCTTGAACGGTCCTTTGAACTGTGGTCCATGCTAGCATGAAACCGACACTCCAAGCTCCAAGGGAGTAGGGTGAAATATCAAAATAGGATGTGTAAAATATATAGCCATCCATCAAAATATACATTTTATTAATTCCAGAACCTGACCATTATTGTCTTAGGGTAATAAATAGGACAAGAGATCTCATTGGCTGTAGAGAAAATATCACTTAGTCTCATAAATCTTTACAGATCTACCTAGTTTCTGGACACAAGCCGTCTGTAATACACCATTCACATCCCTGACACTTGTTATTGCATTTCAGTCTCCCCTATAGTTTTGACTTCTTCTTTCATTATTTATTTATTTATTTGTCTTTGTTAACCAGGAAAAGTCCGACTTGGCAAAACCCGTTTTTGATGGAGGACTGGGGAGAAAAGCTCTGCATTTAAGTTACACATAATGTACACTTATAACTGCAGGGTAAAATGGTTTACCTTTACAAAACCGAATCACAGTGGTGCGATTACTCATATGAGTGAATTGTAACCACGAAAGTCATAACAGCGACAATTTAATATGTTCAAAAATCAGCAAATCGAAAAGCAGATTCGCTGATTTTCGAACATAAATATTGAAAGAAAAATCTAATGAAGTGTAAAGTGGGGGGAAGCCCCCCTGCACCCCCCAAGTGGGGGGGGTGCAACCCCCACACCCCCCTACTTTAATATTCTAACTCCGAGATCGCACTACAGTTGGGAAAGGGACCATTTTACAATCCCCACTATAGTGCAATCCGCCACAAATTGTTGAATGTGCAATGAGCGAATGTCACTGCATTTGCTCATTGCATATTCACACCTTTTCCATTTGGCGTTTGCAAACTTTAAAAGCTGTCTTTCGGACAATTGCTGTTCGCCCTTGTGCAATATGCACACATGAAGGTAAACCGGGTAAAACATCTATACATGAGCTTATTTATATGATTTTTAAATATTTTTAAACACTTTTTACATGATCAAAATATTTTAACACAAAAAACAAGAGAGAAATTAACATAAACTGGATAATTATTTAATACAGAAATAACATACATTCACAGTTAACATATTTATAGCATGATAGTTGCAGGGAAAAGATCAGACGGGTGTTTTTGAGTTTAGTAATAATATATAGACAGACAAGTATAATATAGTTTAAAAATGCTAAGTGAGATATGAAAGGAGAAGTTATGGAAATAAGCAGGAAAATAAATTGACAGAAGAACTGTAGGTAAAGGGGGGTTGTGAGAGAAGGAGGAAGAGTAAGAGTTTAGGAAATAAGTGGAATATGAGGAGGAGCGATAAGGTACAAAAAGACAGGGTAAGCAAGGTGACTGTAAGAATTACAGAAAATTAATCTAAGTAAAGCCGTTTAAGCAAAGTTTTGTAACTATTTAAATTTTCTATCTGTTTAAACTTTGGGGAAATTTCATTCCAAGTTTTGACACATAATTATTTGTCTAAAATTTCTCTTTGACAATCCAGGTGGACCATTTACATTAAATAAAGAAACCCTTGATTCCCCAAAACATCTGTTTTTAAATATCAACGTTTCTTCTAATGTCTGAGGAAGCATTTTACCTCTGCATACACAGCTGCCTGAAAGGATACCGGCATGGACTAGTTAACCTCAAGTAATATTTTATGCTTACTATCATTAAGGTGTGCCTGCTGTAATGCCGCGATCATCAGACGATTAACAGGCCAAGTGAACAATGTTATATCTAAGATAACAGCTACCTCTCTCCACCTTCTTACCACAGATACATATAAATAAATCAATCTTGTCTTGCCAGATTAGCTCCATATATACCCCACTACTAAGACCATTGATGTGATCAAAGTATTTTATTTTGTGTATAATTGCAAATCACAAAGATATATACATAGCAAATAAAAATAATTTATTTGCAACACTGTGTATTTTTTTATTTTGCCCTTTCCAACCCATGAGTAATTCCTCACATCAGGTTTATACCCTTTACCCTGCACACTGCTAACTCCATGTCTGTATTATTTTCTGATATCTGATCTGTCAGTTATACTTTTTCTTCCCATGGTTGCCCCTTCCTTTCAATTATGATATTCAAATTCTAGCTTTGATATGCCTAAATAGACTCTTCATTCAAAGCTCTAACCCCATGTAAACAACCTTGTATAACTTTATGTGGTGGACTGATTGTCCATAAAGCAGCAAAACCTGTACTATAGAATTTACATCAATTGAAGGGGAAAGACTATACATTATTTATCTTTGATGAGAACATACCTTGTTGCTTCTGTTGTTAAACAGAAGCCAGCTGCCTCACTTTCTTTCAAATTGATTTTAATATTAGCGTTTCTACTTGAGTCTGCAGTTTTGAAGATAACTACTGTTATTCATTTACTTTCATATGAACCCTAATATTAGAATATTGACCTAAATTTGAAATTGCAATTAACATTTTAATTTGGGAGAGACAAGATCAAGAATGGATCTAACTTATACCATCTTTGCCATAAGTTTAAACATTAGAACTTGGAATCCTTTATACACAGTTATGATTATCTCAGGGGCACAGATGCCAGCTGAAATCAATATTTCCACATGGGTTTTCATTTCAGTCATTGCTATATCAAAACAACAACAATAACACCAAAAACATACACCATGCCACATAGCAACTGGGTTGGATTTTGTCATGTACTTTCCAAAAATAAAATACTATTGTAATCTAACAAGCACTACATTGGAATGCAAAATGTTTGCTTTTCTAAGTAAGTTAACTCAAAATATAACCCCCCACCCCATCAATTGCTTTGTTCTCAGTCACTCACCACAGATAATTCAATTTATTAAGTTCAGGCTGTGTTCTTGTTCTAGGACTTTATAACATCACTGGAAACTACACATACTTGAAATATTTTACAATACAGAGATGAGGTAATTCTGTGCATTTTCATGTAAACTTCACTCAGAAATGTCTTAGTTCC
>NC_056744.1:208029076-208036576 GCF_019279795.1 Protopterus annectens | reverse complement strand
TGCCATCTCTTTTGATTCATATTCCATGCAAAGGCCCAATTATTCTCATAGTCTTGTAAGTTCCACCTCAATTTCGCTTTCTTTCTTTCGATTAGTTCTTTCTCCAATTGGCACAGTTTGTCATTTATATCACTAAGGAAGAGTTCCAAACAAGAATCCCTAGACTGAGATATTATTATAGAGCAAGTAGACAAAATGTCCTATTTCATTTTATACTGTTTTATCAAGTCTCTCTGCACCAAAATATTTACCTACTCCACTGAGCATTGGTGGGCAGCAACAACCCACCGTGCCTAAAACCCCTTATCATCTTCATTAGCTATATTAAAAGGAGTGGAAGGGTTTTTTTTGCTCTCAGTCCCCTGGGGTAACTTCTACTTCTAAATATCTCTGCAAGCTTTGTATGTTAAAATGCACTGCTGTTTCTTTATATATTAGATGCTCGAACTGTTCGCAAAGTACCTGTATTTCTAGAGATAACGCTGTAGTAGAATGTTGCCCAACTGATGTAAATGGATTTACCACTCTTCTATTTCTTTCCTCCTCAAATTTTTACAAACATTTGGGTAACACCTCACCACTACTCACATCACCATTTTTCCAGGATGTTAGTCATTCACCAGAATGCACAATAACGCTTTCCACTGACCTCTGGGTAGGATCCGTAGTGGACTCACAAAATATTCTTGGTAAGTGCAAACAAGAATCACTACCATACTACCAATAATACTCCAACACAAACAGGAGCAGGATAGCAGATTATTTCCAAAAAACACAAAGCCAGGAAACCAAGGAATAGATTTATATCTAGTGCATCGGCTGACTCACCTTTGAAGAATACACCATTACAAAAAAACACAGCCCTAATATACCTACATAAATTATCTCATCAATCCTTTAAATAATTTTACAATTAAACAATTAACTATATTAAAAATCTCCAGTTGCATTCAGTGTTCAAACCATTCGGAATCTAAGTATCATATTTCAATATAAAACTGACTCTTTATGTAACAGACTATTTTTAGGCGAGTGAGCTGAGGTGCTAGAGATATTTATTGAATAAATCTATTCCTTAGTTCCCTGGCGCTGTGTTTTTTTTTTTAAATCCTCACATATACCCTGGAGGCCTCTGATCATTTCCAATTGACTCTCTGTTGCAGTGCTTTGAGCCATAAAAATGTTACAGGACATTTTCTACAGGGGAACCAGTGATTTGCATGCTTCCTGGGGTAGCTGTGACAACTTTCTGTGCCAGAAACCCCTTTCTAAAGGTGTCACTGTGGACGCTGTTACTTCTGAATTTCTGCCATCATGCTGAAAGTGATGATCTGGGTTTGGAGATATTGCTGTAGAAGTGCATGGGTGTTCCACCTGTATGAACATGAGTAAAATGCCAGCATGTGTTTGACATTGTGATGCACTGCCACTTCCTGCAGTGCTACCAGCATGCTGTGGGATGTGAGATCCTGACATTAAACTTGGGGACTGTGTGCCACTCTCCTCAGGCTGCCTCATAAATATAACTATGTTATCATAATCATCATCATCTTCAAGTGACATTCTGCTACTTATATCCTCCAGACTTACTGTTATAGTGGAACTGGTTGTTTCCACTGCTGACCTTCTATAACATGGTTTGAAAACATTACCAAAAAGAAGTAGCATACACTACTGTATGCTGACTAAGGAGGTATGGGGGATGCTTACCATACACACTGCCTTCATTGTCATTCTGTGTAGAAATGAAGGGCTTACCTGTTAATAGCAATTGTGTATTTACTGTAATCATTCCATGTTAGCATTCAATTCTTTCTGTAAATATAGGTTACTGTTTTTTAGCTAGTCTTCCTGAGCAGATGCATATTGCTGATGCAGATATCGGTAACAGCTTTTGCCCACACCAGCACTGATTATTCTGGTGCTGTCACCAACTGTATCACAGTCATCCCCACAAATGGAGATGAGGGATTCCTCATCCTGTGTTAAAGGGATAATTGTTGGAGACCCCCCAGTGCTGGCATGGGCAATGGCATTCTTCCTCACCTTGGCTCTAGCATGTCCTACAATATCATTCCCCTCTTCTTCACTGCATTAATGTGCAGTTCCTTCTAGCTACTGCATTAATGTCCATTACAATTTAATTCCAGGTAATTGACCTCTCAGTCTGTTTGGGCCCCCTTTACCAAACAAATGTATGCCCTAAGGGCTCCATGAAGATGCAGTTTACTTCATGGCTGAAGGTATCCTTTCTCTGCCTTGATCCCTTGTTTTGCATCATTACTGCACATAACAATAGGCCATAGTCATGCACAAATTTTTTTTGATGTAATCAACATCCAAGCAACACAACAATGAAAGCATGCCTTCCATTCTCATAAAAAAGGATGTTTTACATGACACCAATAGCATAATTATATACACATACAGAGTTTCAGTCCAGCCAAGTTGTGCTTAAGTATTGTTTGCAGTATCATGAATACATTCAAAGTATAAAGGCAAGTGAGTTTTGTTAACAGAGCCATGTTTCTCCTTGCCCCTACCTCTTTCTTGTATTCATAATACCGTTATTTTTCATTCAGCAGTGACATTCAGAAATCTCACTTCAGTACTTCACAATTAAATCACTCGATTCCTTCCATGTATACACAATCATTAAATGACACCAAGGTAAATAATTTCCACTGCTGATGCTGTATTGATTTTCGATTTACAAATGATAGGTTCAGAGCATTCATTAATACCATTGAAATATGCCCATCATTTCTTAAGTTCATAGGTTCATAGGTGTGTACTAGGCTAATGGTCCTGGAGCCTTTACAAGCCTAGCCCATAGAAGTGCCCTGGCATCATGCCACCCGATGTTAATTCCCAGTGCCTCTATCAAGTACAGCCACTGGAGTGATCCTCAGGGGGGAACTTTCTATTTCCCATCCATTCTTCAAAAATTTTCTTGAAGAGGGCCAGTGAGGTGCTCTACTTGACAGGTATGGGAAGTCTATTCCAGAGCATGGGGAGTCTCTGGGTTATGAACCTGTCTCTTTAGCATGTTCTATTGATTGTGGTAATGAGGTTGAGGTCTCTGGAGCATGTGATGTGCAAGGATTGGGATTTCTTTAGATGTAGCATTTCTAACAGAGCTGGGTCAGACATGGCTTTGTAAGTCAAGCAGAGATCGCCTCTTAGACGATATGAGTCTGTCCATGTAGGGCATGTGTTTAAGGCTTAGAATCCTGTTTGTGAGGTAATTCTGTGGCCTTTCCAGCTATTGCTTGTGTCTAGTGAGGTACATGCCAAATGGGGCATCGTACTCAGTGATTGGCCTAAGGAGGGAAGAGTAGAGAGAGATGATCACCTCTTTCTTCCTGGATGCAAAACCCTTGGTAATGAGATGTGCCACATAGAAGGACTTTCTGACCACAGTGGCAATGTGGTGGTCGAAGGAGAGGTTGTTGTCAACTCGTGCCCCCAGGTCTCAGTGTTCAATGGGCCCCCATCGATGTGGTAATTTGTGGGAACTGAGATTTTCCCAGAGGGGTTGACGATGCAATTTTTGCCATTAAGGTTAAGGCCATGGTTTTGACACTAGTCATTGGTCTCAGTGAGGCCTTTCTGAAAGATGAGTACATCACTTGGGGAGTTAATAATGGCTCCTAGCTTGCAGTCATTTGCAAACTTGGTCAGTCAGAGTCCTTTCATGTTGGCCTGGACATCTGAGAAGTAGATGCCAAACAGGAGAGGACCCAGGACTGATCCCTGAGGGACTCCATTTGTGACTGGTTGGCAGTCTGACTTTGAGTCCACTACTTTCACACTGTGGGTTCTATCTGTGAGCCAATTTGCAACCCACCTAGTTATATTTATTTTATTTATTTATTTATTTATTTATTTATTTATTTCCAGTTTGATAACCGGGGATGTCCACTGGGCCCGAAAGCCCGTTTTCAGTGGAGGCCCGGGGAGAAAAGCTCCATATTACAAACACATTGCACACTTAAAGCTCCATATTACAAACACATTGCACACTTAAACAATTTACAAACAAGTAAAAATAAAATTTTTATACAATTGTATTGTTAGCACAGAAAAAATACACATACATATGAAATGCAAATGAAGTAAATCAGAAGAGAAGTGTAGGAAAGAGGTGGTGCAAAGAAATAAAGGAGAAGAAATGCCAGGAGGAGGAAAAAAAGAACAGTTAGACAAAGATTCATTTTATGTTTGTGGTCAAAGATACAATTTACGGTAATGGTCAAAGATACAGTTGCAAGAAGAGGCATTATAGGCAGTGGGGAAGTGAAGATATAAAAAGTATTTACATAGAGTTTATACAGGGGGAAAAATGATAAAGAAGTTGAGGGTGGGGAGCTGAAGAAAGAGTTGGAAGGAGAGGGGCAGGAGGGAGAATAATGAAAAGTGGACATAATAGGATTTAGGTAGGAAGTATACAATTACATTTCCAGTTTTGGGAGAGGTGAGAATGGAGTAGAGATTTGAATATAGGGGTTGATGCCTAGTTTGATGAATTTATCAATAATTCCTGAGTGGGGAATGGTATCAAAGGGCTTGGCCAGATCGAGGTAGGCTGTATGAACTGCCTTGCCCTCATCTACAGCCCTGGTGACTGAAAGAAGTCAACCAGGTTGAGCAGGCATGATCTATCTTTCACAAAACCAAATTGCATGGGATCTAGAGTTTGAAGATTCTCTATATCCTTGTTAATTAGGTTCATGATGATGTGCTCCATAGCCTTACATATCATACTCATCAGGCTAATGGGGAGATAATTCCCAGGGTCTGTAGTCGCTCCTCCTTTATGGGGAGGGATGACTGTAGCAGTGCACCATTCTGTAGGGACAAAGCCTGAGGTGAGACTGTGAATGAACAGGGCACACATATGTGGTGCCAGTTCACTTTGTAGTTCATGTAGAACACATCCAGGGATATTGTCGGGTCTCATGGAAGCTGTATTCTTGGCCTTGGACAATTCAGCTTTAACCTGTGCTGCAGTAATGCTGGGTGCCTTGCATTCCTCTGGAATTGTGATTGGTCCTTTAGGGGGAGAGAGAGGGGTAAAGATGGCACTGAATCTGTCAGCCAGTATGTTGGCAATATCTGTTGGCTCAGTATAGGAGGTACCATTGTGCAGTAACTCAGAGCAAACCTGGGTATTGCCATGGAAATTCTCGATATAACTGTAAAAGGCTTTGTGGTTGTTTTTAGTGTCTGCTAGAATTCTGCCTTCATAGCTGGCTTTAGAGGTTTTGATGAGAGATCTCAACTGTTTTATTGAGGCTAATAAGGGAGTTTTTCCAGTCTTGGGACTTCACCTTTTTCTGCAACAGTTTCTTCCTTCTGTTGTAGAGTTTATTAATGGTCGGGGACCACCAGATTGGCTTCCTTTTTTTGGAAGAGAGTGTCTTGGTTCTGTTGGGTATGGCTAGTTCCATGTATTTATGTACGTATTCGTACAGTACATTGGTGTATGATTCGGCAGTCATGCATCTATTTTCCATTGATATGGGTGCTGTGAAGTTAGCCACCTCTGTTTTTAACAGCCAAAAGTCAGCTTTGGAGACGTTTTTCATGGTAGTTATCTTTGCGGGGGTTGTGGGTGAGGTATGGATTTCCATAGTAATTAGTTTGTGGTCAGATCTAACCAGGGAGGAATTGACTATTGGTGTAGAGCAATGGTTGCCCATGTTAGTAATAACCAGGTCAAGGATGTTGCTTCCTCTAGTGTGGGTAAGAATATGCTGGTCCAGGGCATTGGAACTGATGAATTCCAGGAAGCATTGGGCCAGTGCATTGGTGCATGAGTAGCTTTCCCAGTTGATGGAGGGTAGTTGAAGTCACCTAGTATGAGAGTGTTGGGTTGGATCCTAATAGTTTCCAGCATACTTAGGAACATGGAGTGAGAGTCTTAGGACATGGTTGGGGTCCTATAGCAGGCTACAACCTGAGTCAGTAAAACAAACATTTCTTGAAGCAAACACATTAATCTTGCATCATTTTGAGCTGTTTCATACTAATTCGCAATATTTCTAAAATTTTTTTCTTACTGTATGCAAATTATGCCCTTTGATATTTCTTTCTATAAATCACAATAATATGTGAACATGTACAGTAATTTATATATGTAATTAAATCTCAGCTACTTGTGAATTTGGCCTCAGTTTTACATGAGCATGCAAGAGATAGAGATAGAGTTCACAGAAGTCCACAGCAGTCCTCAGAATACCATGGGATGGCACGGATAGTCTCAGCTAGTCTTTAACCTGACCATGTTTGGAAAAGGCAAAATGGAGTCATACCCATGTGAGTTTGCACAAACATAATGTATCATCCCCACACATCTCACATCTTCTGGCACACATTATCACCTCCAGCACTCAGCATTTACTAAAAGTTGTTATTCATGCACACAGGAAGATGTATTTCTAAATAAAACACACTCCCAACCACCCCCAGAAAAAATACCATTAATACTGCTGCTATACTGCATAAGGAGTATGTACATGACATTCAGGCATAATATTCCAAAAAGGCAGAATGCGCAGCTGCACTACCAATTGTAAGTAAGATAAAAACACCTGACAATTTCATTAATGACTTTCATCTACATATAAATGAGATGTGAATGTATTCCTTTAAAAAGCATTTATTTATTTAACATTTGTTTACTGGAAAAGTCTGACTGGAACAGAGCCCATTTTCAGAAGAGGCCTGGGGAGAAATGCTCCAGATACATGTCTTTGGAATGTGGGAGGAAAATGGAGCACAGGAGAAAACCCACATGAATACAGGGAGGACATGCAGACTCTGCACAGAAGGCAGCCAGACAAGAACCACACCAGAGAATCTCTTGTTGTGAGGCAATAACACTAACCACTGCACCATGTCATGTAAGTGACAAAGCAATTTTGGTAAAACCAAACTTATTTTTATTTATTTTTATTTTATTTCACAATGCAACAAGTAGGGTTAATACATTGTTGCAGAGCTGTTAGTTTTAGAATAAGTATGCATTTCCATTTGGAGGATAGGTGAAGAAAAGTTGAGCTTTGAAGGATTCAGTGTTGGGTATAGAGTAGGCAGAGAGTTCCATTTTACCTAGTGAGAAGGAGAGTAAAAGCTGGCCAGCAGGTTTAAGGGGAGAATATTAGTTTAGTTCAGAGAATGAAGGCTGTTGGTGAGTTGATGTTTTGGATTTGGTGGCAGCTTAGAGGTGTTGGTAGCAGACAAGTTTGGGAGAGGCCTAGTGGAATTTGAAAGGAAGTGAACAGCAGAGGCCTGGGGAGAACTTGCTAGTAATAACAGTACCAGGCCTAGTACTCTTGCTTGTTAACTGGGTATGGTTAGAGTGATATCACACCTCAGAGGGATTGGTTCTAAACATGTGACCTTGGACCTGCTCATAGTTTCTTCATTCTAGTACTAGCATTTCAGATTATGTCAGCACCTTCGATAACCACATTGCCACAACAGTCAGGAAAT
>NC_056744.1:208016576-208024076 GCF_019279795.1 Protopterus annectens | reverse complement strand
ATTTAATCAACTCATGAGCACCTTTGATGTCAGAAAAATATATAGCTAAACTAAACATTCTTGTGAATGGCCTTAATTCAGTAAGAGCATCTACCACACCATATTTTTTGTAAGGTACAAATTTGATCCATTTCTCAAAAAGCTTAAAATGCTCCAATTTGACCA
The DNA here is from genome assembly GCF_019279795.1 of Protopterus annectens. NCBI lineage: Eukaryota > Metazoa > Chordata > Ceratodontiformes > Protopteridae > Protopterus > Protopterus annectens. The sequence continues at coordinate 208,023,911 of NC_056744.1, read as the reverse complement.
TCATATGCCTGTAATTAAAGATATTATAATCTCTGTATCTTAGCTGAATCCCGTCATGTAAAATTTATTTAATCTAAATATACACCCTCTTGTTCATACTTTCAAAGAGGTATGTGTGTGTGTGTGAAAATGCCCCAGGTGGGATGTACTGGTGATTACTCATGGTGGTGAGTTAGGGAATACCTCAGGCTTGAACCCTGTACCTTGTATGCAGGTGTTAAAGACCTGAATTCCCTACCCACCACCATTTGTAAAAAAAATTGCAGATTTTTGCCTCATATTTGATCTGATCAATATCTGTATCGTATCTGTGTTTTTTAAATAGTGCAATGCTTGAAATTTGATGGTGCAGTGGTAGCAACGTAGCATTGATGCCTCACAGCTGTAGGTTCTTGGGTTTGGTTCTTGGCTGGGGTGCCTTCTTTGTCGGGGGGGGGGGTCTGTATCTTCTCCCTGTGTTTGTGTGGGTTTGCTTTTGTGTCCTCCCATGTTACAAAGACATGTCTGCATTATTTTTTCCTGGGCCTCTGCTGAGAATTGTGTTTTTTTTTTGCTCCAAGTCAGACTGTCCTGATTAACAAATTGACAGGCATTTAAATTTCAGACTTCAGGTTTCTGAATGTTTACTTACATATTGGATGGTGCAGTGGCAGTATTGTTTCCTCACAGCTGTAGGTTTTCTGTTTGATTCTTGGCTGGGGTGCCTTCTGTGGAGTCTGCATCTTATCCCTGTGTTTGTGACATAGTAAAACAACTTTTATTCTAGCAATAAATATATACTAACACAACCTTTTTATAGCAATTTTTAAGTTTATGACTATTTGAAATTTGTCCTTATTTTTGGGACTGTAATACCCTGTCATTGGCTTTGTCCAGGTTTTTGTGCTAAGGTTCACAGCTATGGCAAGAACTGAATTCACTGAATATGTTTGAGGGCTGTATTCCCTCATTACTGGGTTTGTCCAGGTGTTTTGTGCTAAGAGGTTGACAGCTATGGTGAGAACTGAATTCATTAAATGATAGCCATTTAAGTTTCAGTCTTCCTCTCTTTCACAAAGCAGGTGATTTGGCATAGTGGTATGTTGTTCTGACTATTTTGCACAGTGACCTTGGCAGTAAAATGTATGATGGTAACACAGCATTTTATTCTAGCAGCTTTCCAAGATTATACAAGCAATGTTTAATGTGTTCCTGTTTTTTTGCCCTTTTGACCCACCCCAATAAATTTGGCTTTTCCAGACTTCTTGTGCTGCGAAGTTGAGATGTAGTTGAGTATTGCGTAGATTTTACAAGGAACTGAGAGCTGCAGGGAAGAAGTTTAGTGCTGATTATGCTAAGCTGGCTCACATTGCTAGTAGCACAAAATGTTGTGTACTTGCTTTTAATGCAGAAGGTTGTTGGTTCTACTCCCATAAGGGGTGAATGCTGCTGTACTGAAAGTTAAGACACTAACTATGAGCCTGCTATCAGTTTGCCATCCATTTCCTATTGCAATATTACTAGCTTATTATTAATGTAATTTAGGCAATTTATTCCTCAGGGGCATCAGACACTATTTTTCGGTGACGTCATGAAATATAAAGGTGATTGCTAGCAGCAACCTCTTCATTAGTTAGATTTATTTAACGTGGAATTATTTAGATGACTTTTTTTACTACTTCAGAGATCGTGCATATTATTTACTGATAATGGTGGACTGTAGAAGTTTGACTAGACTTTTATGATGGAAATGTTCTGAATTGGGCAGTTTTGTTTCATTGTTTACTGGAAAAATGTTCAAAGCGATAGGAAGATGTATCAAAGAGCACATGTATGTTTCATATGCAAGGGGCCTATGATTTAAAAGCAGCCCAGAATTAATTTTTATCTGCCACGGGTAAAATGTATTTTTCTTTGAATGTGGGTTTTAATGTTGTTTCAATGAATGTGAGTTTCAAGGGCAGAGAAGTTTTAATGACAAGTTTGTTTAGCAGATGTCTTAGTGTTTGTGCTGTAAAATGCAAAATAAAACTTTCAAATGAAGTTCAAATCATCATAGAAGTAAATCATTATGCACATTAGTGTTTATGGTAAATGGAGTGAAATAGCAAAGTAATAGATCATTGGAATGACTGCAGGGGGAGGCTCCATTCGACCATGGTTTTGTGAGGGGGAAGGGCGGCAAACTTAGACAGCCCCAGCTGAACTATACCTCCCAACTGTCCAGATTTTCAAAGAATGAATAGATTTTTTGCTTCTTATTTTTGGTTTGTTCCTCAATTTGTGGTTTTCTGGCAAATGATTTAGGAATTAAGTCACTAAATAATGACACACTAGTTTCAGACTTTATAACCTTCAGAAAAATGCATGCTAAAATAAGACCTGTTCTATCAACTGTCCCAGTTTATACAAGAGCAATTTTTAGTACTGTTTATATGTTCCCTCAATATATTTGGCCTTGTCCAGATTTATTGCATTAACAGGTTGAGACGTACATGCAAATTGCTTTATAGAATTAGGCATAGCCAAACCTCAACTGTCCCTGATTTTGGCTCAAAATGTTGCTCTTCCCCTAATGATCCCTCCACAAAATAGCAATTTTGGAAGAAAACATAGAGGGTTTACTTTACTTTTATAAATAACTGTAATGATCAGAGTTGTACATTACTTTTATTTCAGAAATGCAATTTTGTCAGCTGCTCTAAGTTAACTGTGCTCATATTAAAATGGTGTCCCTCCTTTGATAGGTTCCCAGCTGTATTGTCTGGCAATTTTATATTTTTGCATCACATTTTTGGTCCGTTTTTCATAAAATTGCAGTTTTCTGGCAAATTAGTGGCAAATTGTTAAAGACTGAAGTTAGAAAATAATGCAGACATTTCAGTTTCAGATTTCATACCTTTCAGAAAATTCGTACTGATGCAAGACCTACTACTATTCTATTATCTTTCTAAGTTTATGAGCAATATTTAAAAAAAATGTCCTTATTTTTGGGCCTTTGCCTCAGTTTTATTTATGAGTTTGTTGCTGTAAGAGGTTGAGAGGTTGTGTGTGTGTGTGTGTGTGGGGGGGGGGGGTAGGTAGCATACCTCTCAACTGTCCAAATTTTGCAGAATGTCCAGATTTTTGCCCCATATTTTTTGTCTGTTCCTCATAAATTTTGTGATTTTCTAGAAAATCATTGAAGGCTGAAGTTGCTAAATAATGACAGACATTTGAGCTTCAGACTTCATGTCCTTTAGAAAAATTCATACTAGCACAAATCCTGTTATTCTAGCAACTTTCTAAGTTCACGAGAACATTATTTAATATCTGTCCATGTTTATTTTAGGCTTTGTCCATATTTTTTGCACTAAGAGGTAGGTAGGGGTGTGTGTGTGAATGAAACATCCTAGTTAGTGGTAGCAGGTGGTTAGTAATTTACTCAAGCTCAACCTGTACCTTAGTTACAGAAAATAAAAGCATAAAGTCTCTACCCCAACTACCATGCTGCATTTTTCAAAGAACTGACATTTCAGGTTAATTTTCAATTCAAGTAACCGAGTTTGAGTGAATTTATATTATATTACTGAAGAGGCATTACAGCGAATGCCTCTTCATCGACACTAAAAGAGCAAACCGTGAATTACGAGAATGGCCGTAGCTTGGCTGGGGAGGGGGGTAGCAGTTTGAGAGCTGTCAGTACAAATTTGAAAATCCTAGCTACACCCCTGGTAACAGTACAAGACAGTCAGTTCTTCCAGAAAATTAACTGCATATATAAGATGGCTGAAATCAGTCAGGTACCACACCCTAGTTACATGGGAGATTGGGGAGGGAGGTTAGGTTGCAGTGTCAAGTGAATGACCAGCACATATGACCAGTTGTATTACTTCTGTATATATTTTTGAACAATCCCCTTATTTGCTTAGAGTTATTACGCAGAAAATTATTAGAGCAGGTATTATTGTCTTGAAGTATATGTGCTACATCCATCTGTAACATTATTAAGTTTTGTTTAATGAAGGTTGAATTGAAGAGAATTGAAAGCTTCCTTCAATTGCTACATTTTTCTGTCTGGGTACAGCTTCTGCTACTGACTGAAGAAAACTCACAGACATTTACATGAAACTGCAACCTTAAGTATGCAAACCATAACAGTTTAAAGTAGAATCTGGACTGAAAGTATAGAAAAAGGTTCCAGACAACACCCTTCTCTGAAACAGACAAGCTGTGCACACATAAAAATGTAATAATTTAAAGGAAGATGCAGTCCTACTATTTATAACTTGCATTAGAAGAAATATCGGTAGGTTTAATTTATCCAAGTCTTTTGGGTTTCTAATACCATGATGGGAATGGACCCCATTCCTAAGTCAAGATGTGTTTAAAGTTCATGAAATTAGTATTGCTTCAGTCTTTGATATTAGACAAAGTTGCTCATTGCAGCACCTGCACTGTGTCCAGAATTTTCTCCATCTGTTACCTGGTTAACAAATGTTAATAAATAAATAAATAATCCATATGGCATTACATGTATTGGTACCATGTCTAAATACAACTGTAAATTCTTTTTTATCAGAATCATTGCTCCTATTACTGTTGGAACTCTCTGGATTCCACATTGCTCTTGTTTCTACCTGCATATCCTAGTATTTTATGACTTGCATGAAAAACACTGTAGTCCTTGGGTGTAGGAATTTCAATGATCAGTGCTATTTTTGTCTTTTTTCATGGACTGCTATATCTGGTTTTCTTGCATCTATTTTCAGAAATGCTGGTAATGGGTGATCCCATGTGATATACATTTTTTCATTCTCTGTAATGCTTTGTGAATCATGTTTCCAGTGCTTCTCAGCTACTTCAATTTTGTAATGTTTGCACAATCTCCAATGCAACAGTCTTGCCACATTATTATGACTTTCAGTATACAGACCTTCTGCCATTAGTGTGTCACACCCAGCAACAAGATGTATAACTGTTTTCAGTTCTGTTTTACAAAGTCTACATTTGTCTAGTTCTCCTGCATGTCCAATGGAGTTTGTAAACCAACTTGTATGCATTCCACTGTCCTGGGTGGCTAATATTAACCTTTCACTCTTGCATCAAATCCTGGTTAACATAAGGTTGTTTCAGGAGTTTTCTGTACTCACCAGAATATTTATTCCGATTCTACATTTCTTGCCATCATATCTGATCCTTCTCTTTATATTCTTTCTTTTGATTTTTGGCACAGTCAGTTGCTGTCTGATTTTTGTCTACTTCTGAACTGATTGCCAATCCTGCTTGACACCAATATGCTTCTGCTAAATTAAGCAGTTAAGTCATCTTAGGCATCTTCTCCTCATGTTTTAAAACTTTCGCTATGTTTGAATCTGCTGAGGTCAGTAGATAAATATGCAGTCTCATGACTGCAGATCTATACATGAAATCAGTTTTGAGGAGGCCATATCTCTTTCAGAACGAGGAGTATACAATCTTTGTATACACTGATTTTTATATATCATTTGATAAGTGTGAAGCAATTTCCTGATTTCCTGTTCATCTTATCCAATACCTTTTGCAGCCAGTCAGTCACTCCAAAACTGAAAGTTAAAACAAGGAGAGCAAATTGGTTTATAGCTCGTATTTTATTCCTAGATGTCAGGGCTGTTTTCAATATTACTATTCCTTACTGAGTTTTATTCGCAGTTGTTCAAGTTTTATTGCCAATTCTTCATCAGTTCCCAAATATTTATACAGTCCTTCCTACTCAAGTTCCTTTATATCACATTCCTGTCCTAGAGTGATATTTAATTGATACAACTTTCCTGATTTAATCATTGCTTTTGCACATTTATTAAGACCGAATGTCATTTTAATATATCCTCTGAGAAAAGTTTTAACCACTTGAAGTTGTGCTTTCTACTCATCTGATGAACTATATAATTTTAATTCATCTGCAAAAACTAGATAATGGCACTTGTACATGTGGTTCGTGTTCACAATGTTATTTGATTATTACTAATAGTTATTTTTACATACATAATAAGAAATATAGTATACATACCTAATAAGAAATGTAGTATAAAAGGATGTTCTTCGTGTTGTTCCAGTAATGTGGTATATTTATCTTGGTGTGTATTATGCCCAGCATTTTATGTGTTCAAAATATCTAGAGTTTTTAAAAGACGTATTTATGAACACAGTTTTGACATAAGAAATAAGAAAAAGACCAATGCTCTTTATAAGCATATAGAATTAAATCCAGAGCATTTATTTTAACTTTTAATACTGGAACAGTTTAAATTTGATGTTCAAGGTCATATTATAGATGATCATCTTGATAAGACTGAATTAAGATGGCAAATTCCTGATGCTATAAATCATCCTGGTTTAAATGAGTCCTGATGTATTTTTGTTGAGGTTGAAATACTATGATGCATTGTGAATTTTTTACATATATGTCATTTTATTATACATTCATATTTATATTATATATATTTTCTACTAAAATTTGTTTTTAGAATTATGTTTTTAGCTGTTTCATTGGTGGTGGATGCTTTAAAAATGTTTATTGATAATTGAATTATTGGTCAGGTGATTGGTTTCATTACCTATATAATATGGGTGTAGAGTTTCATCTTTGTTCTGAAGAAGTTCTCTTGTTTGGGAATGAAAGCACTTAACAATAAAATATTTCAGCTTGAAGCTGTTTGAGTGGATGTATTCCCAGGCTGTTTCTCATAAGAAGGCAAGTCATTGGTCTATAGCTTTTACAATAGCTTTCAGGTTCACTCTCAGGAAGGAGTATCATTTTATTCCTGTTGTTAACCAGTTGGATGTCTGTTTGGGGTGCGCATATAAGTAGTTCTTACTCACGGCTAAATCTTTGTGTAAAGATGTTAATGGGACAGTATGAGATTCAGATATGAATAAATATTTAAACAAATAAACAGATATGCTATGGAACTGAAATAGTGACCAAAATGTATTACAGAGTACTAGTTCATAGGTTCATAGATTGGTACTAGGCTATTGGCCCTAGGGCCTATACAAGCCTAGCCATAACAATTCCCTGGATATTTCTTGTGATTCTTTTAGTGAGGTATTTCCAGCAGTTGCAGATGTCTTGTGAGGTACATACCAAACAGGGCATTGTACTCTATAATGGGTCTAATGAGGGATGAGTACAGTGGAGCAATGGCATCCTTTTTTCTGGATGAAAAGCCCTTAGTGATGAGGTGTGCCACATAGAAGGATTTCCTGACTGTTGTGGTGATGTGGTTATTGAAGGTGAGACCACTTTCCACCTGTGTCCCTAAGTCTCTCATCACACTTTTGGTGTTTAGTGTATTGCCATCTATGTGGTAATTCATGGGTACATGTTTTTTCCTA
>NC_056744.1:208001576-208011576 GCF_019279795.1 Protopterus annectens | reverse complement strand
ACCACCTGTATTCCATTCAAACATTCATTCATTCTTTCATTCGGTAAGTATAAGCAATTTCAGCACATAGCAGGACAGGCTTTGCAGACAAAATGTAGACTAATCAGTCTATAGTAGCGCCTTTATTGTTAGCCTCCAAACTGTAGTACAGCCCTTCAGCACCCATGCCCCCGTTGTTGCTGTATGCATTTCTTCAGGACAGCCCTCGGGTACTTATCTTCCAGCCTCTGTCTACAGATGCAAGTCTCTGTCACTCATTCAGTTTCTTTCTTTCAGATAAGCTCCCTGAATTAATTTTATAGCAACATAACCTCTGTCTACCACTGAATTGAGCTCTTCAATCTCCATCTCAGACTCTCTTGTAAGGACTGCTTCCCCACTCTGCATTTCTCTGTATGGAGATTTCTACCTGTCATCCTCTATTTTTCCTTCAGACTGTTTCTCAAACTTGAGAGCTTCTCTAGCGAGTTCCCTGTACTTCAATGATTCCTTTGGTGATGCAACAAAGACAGGATCTCAAATGGAAGCAGTTCCCTTTACTGGATACAACCACAAGAAACGTTAAGCGCTTCCGTCCCCCTAAAATTATATGGGACTTCTTCAGAACAAAAAACATCTGGATAAGCCAGGTTTAAATATTACTGCTCAAACACATGCTCAACCAATCAAAGTTAAAAAACAGCAAAACAATTAAAAAGGCTAATTAACCCTCAAAGTGCCTGAGTTTTAGCAAACAGTTTATGCTAGTATATTTATTCAGGCCAGGATACTCAAATACATTTAACTTAAGTTGCCACCTTAGTTCACATAATTCTAAGTGCTCTGATAAAACCTTCCCTTGGCTGTCTAAAACTATCTGCTGCAGGACAAAGAAACCAAACACATGTTATGTTCTATTAAATGTTTAGATAATGCATTTGTACTTTTACCATTTTTATATCATTTAGATGTTCATACATTCTTTCTCTAAACTTTCTACAGATTTTTCCTATATAAAACACTGGACAGTGCAGGCATTTTGCAGCATAAACAACACTTTTAGACTGACAAGTAAAATGACTGTGTATATTACACTGGTACTCACCCAACTTGAATTTCTCCTGTTTTAATAACATTGGGCACTGCCTACACATCCCACATTTAAAGTTCCCAGAGGGCCTGTTAATATGTTCTTGTCCTATCCAATTGTTTTCTAGTAGATTTTTAAATGATCTAACCTTTATAAAAAGTATAAATGGCTTAGTGCCTAATTTTTCTACAGTTATGTAGTCCAAATTGAAGAGGTACCAGTTTTGTTAACAATTTTTACCATTGTTAAACTATCTTTATTAACTGTCATGATGAAGGAGAAAGTCCTTTTTCTTTTTCTTTTCTCAACTACTTATTACCCCTTCATTACTACCACCTATTACATGTTCACCATCACAACATGTGGACTGCTGACTTAAAATAGGCTTAAATATCCCATTACCTCTTTTTGTTTTAACTTCTATTTTTACTTTCTCTAATAAATGTTCAGGATAACCCCTTCTCCTAAACATGTCTGTAATGAAATTAGTTTCAGCTATGAAGTCATTGTCATCAGTTACCATCCTGGCAGCTCTTACCAGCTGCTCTTTTACCACTGATCTTTTCTGGTATGATGGATGGCAACTGCTATAGTCCAAATAATAGTTAGAAAAAGTTGATTTTCTGTAGAGTCTTGATCTTAAATTCTGTTTCCCTTCATCTATACTAATTTCAACATCCAAGTAATGTATCCTCTCCTTATGTAAAATATAGGCAAATTCTACGAAAGTGGTACTGTTGTTGATATAATTCAGAAATTATTAAAAAGGTTAGATCATTTAAAAATCTACTAGAAAACAATTGGATAGGACAAGAACATAATAACAGGCCCTCTGGGAACTTTAAATGTGGGATGTGTAGGCAGTGCCCAATGTTATTAAAACAGGGGAGAAATTCAAGTTGGGTGATGACCAGTGTAATATACATGCTCATTTTACTTGTCAGTCTAAAAGTGTTGTTTATGCTGCAAAATGCCTGCACTGTCCAGTATTTTATATAGGAAAAAGCTGTAGAAAGTTTAGAGAAAGAATGTATGAACACCTTAATGATGTAAAAATGGTAAAAGTATAAATGCATTATCTAAACATATAATAGAACATAACATGTGTTTGGTTTGTCTTGCAGTAGATAGTTTTAGACAACCAAGGGAAGGTTTTACCAGAACACTTAGAATTATGTGATCTAAGGTGGCAACTTAAGCTAAATGCATTTGAGTATCCTGGACTGAATTAATATACTAGCATAAACTGTTTGCTAAAACTCAGGCACTTTGAGGGTTAATTAGCCTTTTTAATTGTTTTATTTTTTTTTAACTTTGATTGGTTGAGCATGTGATTGAATAGTTGCATCTAAACCTGGCTTATCCACATGGTTTTTGTTCTGAAGAAGTCCCATGTAATTTTATGGGGGACAAAAGCACTTAACTTTTCTTGTGGTTGTATCTGATAAAGAGAACTGCTTCCATTTGAGGTCCTGCCTTTGGCTGCATTGTTTGTTCTTTTAGAGTCTTATTGTGTATTCCTGGTTCTCTAGTAATGAGAAATGGATGGAAAAAGCATCATTGATGGTATCAACAGGAAGGTTCTGGTTCCAGTGGTAATCTAACCTCTTTACTACAACAGGTTAGCCAGCAGTTGACAGATCAATCTCACCATATCAGAGGCCTTGGACTCTCTCATTAAGTGACAATTATGGTATGACCTTCAGTTTAGGCTTACCATTAAGAAAAGCCACACCTGTTATTTTTGGTGAGAATGTACAGCAAAGTAATTCAACCTCTGGTGAAAGAATGAATACATTGGGTGAGTGGAGGCACAACCAGTTTTCTTTTCAGCAGAATACTGATGTGTATTGACAGCAATCCAATAGCACCATTGATAATATGGGATTGACATTTATGGACAGTCTAAAATCATTTGACAGTGCATTGTTGAAATATAAAAAAAATTACAGTTGAAGAATAGTTACTTGAAGAGAAATATTGAACTAAAACAAGTAACCAAAGGGTTGAGACTGTGGTATTACCCTAATGATGGCTTGACAGATCCTGGTTTCATTAGAGACTTACATGGTATTTTCGATAGGGCAGCCTTAGAAATGATGCAGCTAATGATTAAAAACAATTTAACTGCTATGGACAATCTCAATAAAGAACTTAAGGTTATAAAAGGTGCTTTAAGGAGGGATGTTCTCTTTGAGAACTACAAAATGAACTATGATAATATTTTTTCCAAGACTGATAAGATTTGTAATGATATATTTCTTAGGAAATTGAAGAAAATCAACAGGGACTTGGAAGCATATAGTGCCTACCCTAAAGGAACTGGTAACCATAGTCACAACCCTACATCAGCCAATTACGATTGTGGGAACCATGAGTTAGAGATGACATCACTACAAAGTTTTCAAAGGCAGCAGAATGCACCCAGGCCTAACACTTATGCTGAAATCACTGAAGGGATGAGGAGATCTGAGTGTTTAAAGAATAAATTCAAATTTAATGAAAGAAACAACTACTCAGGGGATTTTCAACAGTGACAGGAGACCAGCAACAGGAATGTTGATTATTTAGCCCATGGAGCATGACCAAAATGGAAACATGGCAGTTGGCAATAGAAAGAACCGCTAAAAAACTTGGTCATTTTAAATGAAGGTAAAAATGCCTCTACAACTGATTTATTTTGTGACTTTAATGTTGAAACAAGTAATATTAGTGTTTCCACATATATTTTGGTGGGTTTTGACTGTTCAAATGACTTATTTAGTGATTTTAATATACAGTTAAATTTGAATGGGACTTTTGATTCAGATTTAATGGCTGCTGACATTTTTGATGAAGAAATGGTAGTCTAACAACATGGACCTGAAGTTAGTTTTAATACTGCAAATGATTTTAAGGTGTATAATTATTCTAATAAGAACATTACTCAGATGCATGCATATGTGCTTTCTAAGGGTTTTAGTTTTATCCCTACATATAGAGGCTTTACTGCTGACTTATTACTTGATTTGAAGCTGTATACTAGAAAATTAAACTTGTATTTGTTTTTCAATACAAATGGGGAAAATGTAGACTGTGTTAAAAGCTGCTTGAAAAAAAAACAAGTATGTTTAATCCACCTATGCACAACTTAGTTTATTGGTTTGAAAAAAATTGTGAGGTGGATTTTAGACAAATGTTGAGGGAAAATACAATTGTGGGTGATGATAATATGATTGTTAAATGAAAGGGCTTGTTTATTTGATATAGTTTCTGATAAACAAATACGTGTAATGAAATCTGATAAGGGAAATGGGATGATTATCATGGACAAAACAGATTATACCAACAATATGAATGTTATTTTAGTGGATGGGACATACACAGATGTTTCACAAAATGAAATTAATATTGCCTTTGGAAGGATAGATAACATATTGGATGACATGATTTTTCAGGGTCAAATTAACCTGGATGAGTATGATTACATCAAAATGAGTATCTAGTGATTGCAAGTATCTTTGGGATCCCAAAGATCCATGAGGATCTGAATCAATCCCCATTTAGACCTATAGTGGACAGAAAAAGATCTAAGACCCACTTTATGGCAAAGTTAGTGGACTTTTATTTAAAAGAGGGGGTAGAAGAACATAAGTATGTTTGTAAGGACCCATGGGATTATAACAAGGACTTAAATAAAGTAACAGTTTTTGAAGGCATGATTTTTGTCACTATAGACGTTAAAACTTATTTTCAGTAATACCCCACAAGGAGGGTTTAGAATGGCTTGAAGCACAGCTTATTATGACTAAGAAATACACACAAGACCATATTAATTTGATAGTAACCCTTATGGAAGTTATTCTTCACAATAATTACATTTATTTTGAGGGACAGTACTTCAAGCAGGTAGTAGGTGTAGCTATGGGGGCAGCTTGTGCACCCATTTATGCAAATTATGTTATGTCCTTTTGAGAAACTGAATATATTTTCAAGAGTAGATATGTGGAACATATAAAATACTATACAAGGCTTTTGGATTACCTGTTTTTAGTTTGGGCAGGGTCTGCAGAGCTATTGGATGAATTTCTGAATTATATCAACAATAGCACCACCTTCTTAGAATTTACCTATATTTCACATAAGGAGAAGATATATTACTTGGATGTTGAAATTAGTTTAGATGAAGGGAAACAGAATTTAAGATCAAGGATCTACAGAATACCAACTTTTTCTAACTCTTATTTGGACTATAGCAGTTGCTATCCATCACACCAGAAAAGATCAGTGGTAAAAGAGCAGCTGGCAAGAGCTGCCAGGATGGTAACTGATGACAATGACTTTATAGTTGAAACTAATTTCATTACAGACATGTTTAGGAGAAGGGGTTATCCTGAACATTTATTAGAGAAAGTAAAAATAGAAGTTAAAACAAAAAGAGGTAATGGGATATTTAAGCTTATCTTAAATAAACAATCCACCTTTTGTGATGGTGAACAAGCAATAGGTGTTAGTAATGAAGGGGCAATAAGTAGATGAGAAAAGAAAAAAAAAAGACTGTCTCCTTCATCACAACATTTAATAAAGATAGTTTTGCTGTGGTAAAAATTGTTAACAAAACGATTGGATTTGAAGAACATAATAACAGGCCCTCTGGGAACTTTAAATGTGGGATGTGTAGGCAGTGCCCAATGTTATTAAAACAGGGGAGAAATTCAAGTTGGGTGACTACCAGTGTAATATACATGGTCATTTTACTTGTTAGTCTAAAAGTGTTGTTTATGCTGCAAAATGCCTGCACTGTCCAGTATTTTATATAGGAAAAACTTGTAGAAAGTTTAGAGAAAGAATGTATGAACATCTAAATGATATAAAAATGGTAAAAGTACAAATGCATTATCTAAACATATAACAGAACATAATGAACATGTATTTGGTTTCTTTGTCCTGCAGCAGATAGTTTTAGACAGCCAAGGGAAGGTTTTACCAGAACACTTAGAATTATGTGAACTAAGGTGGCAACTTAAGCTAAATGCATTTGAGTATCCTGGCCTGAGTGAATATACTAGCATAAACTGTTTGCTAAAACTCAGGCACTTTGAGGGTTAATTAGCCTTTTTAATTGTTTTATTGTTTTTTAAATTTGATTGGTTGAGCATGTGATTGAATAGTAATATTTAAACCTGGCTTATCCTGGTGATTTTTGTTCTGAAGAAGTCTCATGTAATTTTATGGGGGGATGAAAGTTAGGGTTACCACCTGTCCCACTCTGCGAGGGACAGTCCCTCTTTGGGCAGTTGTGTCCTGCAAAGAAATCAAAAAATGGCAAATGTCCTGAGATTTTAGGACAAACATATTTCCTATATTTTATGTAATAATTGCATAAAACAGTTATTCTGTATCTAAAACACCTAAATATTATAAGAAACAGAATAAGCAACTAAAATTCTACAAAAATAAGTTTTTATTTAGGCAAAAAAGTGAAGTTCTGTCCTTTGTACTGGCCGTGCGTATGTTTTGACCTGCAAAATCGGATATTTGTACCAAAAATGTCCCACTTTGGGCATTTGAAAAGGTGGCAACCCTAATGAAAGTGCTTAACATTTCTTGTGGTTGTATTCAATAAAGAGAGCTGCTTCCATTTGAGGTCCTGTCTTTGGCTGCATTTCTTGTTCCTTTGGAGTCTTATTGTGTGTTCCTGGTTCTCTAATCCCTTCAGTGATGTTTCCATCCTCATTTAAAAGAAGGAGGGTGTGGCTTTCTCTACTTTGAGCAAATGTTCACACACCCAAGAGAAGGCTGTGGTTTAATCCATTCACATTAAATGGGTATTCAAATACCTAGGACCACTATGTAACAGGCCAGTGTGTTCTGTACCAGTGTCATGGCTCCTCCTGGAATTGCCTAGCAGATGTTACTGGTAGGCAAAGACACAGACCCTGAGTACACTAAAATTCTAGGTTATATGGAGTATCTATGGAAACAGAACAGGCTTGGACAATGAGAAATGTACGGAAGCAGGTATCAGAAAATTTGGTCCACTTTGAAAAAATAATCTGGAATCTCAGGTAATGAGAGATAGCTGGTTACTAGCACTTTTATATGGCAGTACCACCAACAGTATGGCAGACTTCAGTGGTTTGAGAGTTCAGAGGAAGATGGGGTTTATTTCCTGTAAATCTTAGATGCAACAAGGGTGGAGTTATTGGCTCTGAGAAGGGGTGAGGAGGCCCAATGTAGGGCTTTGGTACAGCTAGTGAAAATCCTAGTGGTTGGGATCTGTAATCACTTTATAGCAAAGGAGTTTTGAGACAGATATATTTTATTTATTTAACCAACAAGGTATTATTTTTCAGAATCTGTTAATTGTGTGCCAAAGACTTTATTTATGTCCTAAGGACTCTGCGTTTACTCATATGAAAAGGCACCATCTACAGAAGCTTCATTTGTATGTCCAAGACTTTGGTTGTTTGTCTGAAAGACATTGATTAAAAGAGCTATAAATGCTTGCCAGTGTGGGTCCTAGTGAGGACCGACTTTGAGTTAATTACTGCATGTGGTTTCATAAAATGTTGTTACCTGCTATAAAGGTAAAGTTGGGACTACCAGCAGTATTTAGGATTGTAACATTTTGTATAGTTCATGCTGGAGCAGCAGTTAAAACTGAAGCATTGTTTTCATGACAGAAGTTGTTCTTTTGATCAAAGTTTTCTATTTTCTATCTGTTGCTACCTTTTTAGTACCTATTCCTGTGAAGTCTGCCTAACTTTATATTTCTTTAAACTTTTTAGTAAGTCAAGAAGACAACAGAAGGTTCAGAATCAGGTCTTGAGAACCCATCACTGAACTTTTGAAACAGCACAGCACAAGTATCACAAGCAAGTATGTAGCACAGACTTTCCAACATGAAGTAGAAATAGCTGTGTTTAGTTTTTGGTAAAATGATGGTTGGCTTCACTGATCAGTTAACAGAATGTTAAATCACAGAATACTTTTACAGTGGGGAATTTCTGCATACCTTTCACTTGCATGTTAAGCTAGGACAGCAGGGGAAAAATGCCTGCATTTTCCACCACTGTGGAAAATGGCACAACAGTCTTTTATTTTTTTTTTTTTGTTAAACAGTTCTGCTTAAATGCTATATTTGTCAGCATAAAATTAGGGTCTGTGGTCTTTCACAGAAAGCATGTCACAGTACCTTTAACAAACCCAGGTGATGAAGACTTTAAAATACAAAGTGTCTGCTTCTGGTCTTCCCCAGGCAAATAGATTCCAGGTCTCATCCTGAGGCAAATTGCTTTTGGCACAATGTCTCCCTCAGAGCCACTGCTTGTGCATCCATCTCCAGGGCTGATAACATGTTATTAACCCTACAAAACTTCTCTGATTTTTTTCTGTGAATTCTGATTTGAGATATGCAGCTTCTTCTTTTACATACATTTGCTAATACCAGGGACAAATGGTCATCCATATCCTCTTAAAAGAATATAATTTGCTCACTCAATATATAGGAGTACTATTTGTATGATTTTAATATACATGGTAAAGCTACATATATTTCTAATGAAAACCACCATACTTTGTTTTAATACATGCACAGAACTGTTAATAGGATATATATAAAGTCTACTGAACTATTGAATGTGTGTTCCTTACACACACTAAGTGCCTAAACAGTGATGTTCATTAAGGAGTATTTCTCACCTTTCCCCCAAATTGTGCAGACTAAAGTATTGTTATAATAATTTGAGACTGTGAGGGTGCTGCCCCCACTACACTCAAGGACAACTCTTTTATTTTTCAAAACAAACAATTCATCATTTATAAATTTACTTACTATGAAGAATTTAAACTTCATAAGTCACTAGGAATGATAGAGAATTAGATAAAATACTCACACACACATATGTACATTGCTGATATATCAGTTCACATGTATGCACCTGTGAACACACAATTAAAGCACTTAGTAAATGATTGCACTGGGGACTGCTAGAAACAGGTAACAATGGGGCCATGGTGAGTACATTGTAAACTGAGTTAGACTGAAGATGTTGATATGGTTTTACTTGGATTGGGGGTTGTTAACATTTCAGGCAACAGCAGCACACAATATTTTGGAGTCAGGTTCGGATTTTGTTTACCACTGTGAAGTTTCCTGTGTATCCAACCCATTACGAATAGTAAAGTCACTGGTGTGATCATATAAGCACGTGGAACATGTAAAGCTGCACTGTGGATGTAGCCACTGGATAAGTGGGCATTCATAACCTAAATTGAATGTGTAATGTCAAATTATGATATTTTATAAAAGTGCCCAGTAGTCAATATTATTTTTTTGTCTGCATCTCATTTCTACTGTATTTAATAACGTTTGCTAACAAAAACATATCCTCTAATTATCTTAGTCAACAGAATATTTGATACAAAATTGACATATCTTTGTTCCTCTTGTTTTTGTGAGAAACATTGCATATATCACACATAACCTCCCACACCTCTTCTGACAATGGTTTTCATAATATCTGCTCAGCATCCTGACAGTCACCTTTTAAGGTTATTATTGTATTGTTTAAAATGTTCAGTTCCATAGAAGTTTATACTATCAAATAAAAATGAAAACTAGCTAAATAAATAAAGTTAATAAATAATGTGGTGGTCCCCTGCCATTAATAAACTCTACAACAGAAGGAAGAAACTATTGCAGAAAAAGGTGAAGTCCCAAGACTGGAAAAACTCCCTTATTAGCCTCAACAAAAAGTTGAGATCCCTCCTCAAAACCTCTAAAGCCAGCTATGAAGGCAGAATTGCGGCAGACACTAAAAACAACCACAAAGCCTTCTATAGTTATATCAAAAATTTCCATGGCAATACCCAGGTTGTCTCTGAGTTACTGCACAATGGTACCTCCTATACTGAGCCAATAGATATTGCCAACATACTGGCTGACAG